>NC_054472.1:186612590-186707590 GCF_017639515.1 Carcharodon carcharias | reverse complement strand
CCACGAGCGAGGCTACACAGGTGGGTGAAAACCACGCATGGGAACCACCTGAGGGGCAAGCGCGGCCCCTGCTGGAGGATGAGACGACCAGGGGCGTAGGCCGTGGCGAGACTAGAGGGAGGCCTGGTTCTGGTGAGGTGGCAAGAATGTCAAGACTGGGTGAATATGGGTGATGGGTTAGTGCGGTTCAAAGGGGGGGCTAGGAAAAAAGTTAAGGCATTCGGCGTTGGAACGGTCATGAACAGAGGCTTCGCATCTTCGTTCAGGGAATCCTTATTTCCGTGGAGTTCACTCATGCCTGTCAGGCCGTGAAAAGGTCTATGCCAGCCTAGCCCTTATTGCCTGAAGGCCAACCTTCCAATGCATCCGGGCCGGTGAAAAGATCAGGAACTTGAGGGTTCCCAAGGATGTAGGCGTCATGGCTGCTGCCTGGGTATCTGCCACACCCCATGCATGACCCACCGTTTGTGGTCGCAGACCAGGCTGCACGTCGATTGAGTGGGATCCCTTCCTGGTTGTGCAGGGACTGTCCCGCAGGAGCCGTGAAGGCCACGTGTGCGCGATCGATGGCCCCCTGCACCCTGGAGAAGCCAGCAATGGCAGCAAATCCTTGGGCTCTCTTGTCCTGGCTTTGGGCACTGTGGGTAAAAGCCGATGCAATTGCTGGCCCTCACGAGCATTGCACCCGTAAATGCCTCGACGCAATGGTGTGCAGCCGGCTAGGCTACCCCTGCCAGATCGCCCGGATGCTGCCTGGAACGAGCCTGTCATGAAAAAATTCAGCACCACTGTGACCCGGGCGATCGGCATCAGGTAGCCCCCCCCCCCCCCCACCCCCCCCCCCCCACCCCCCCCCCCCCCCCGCCAACGAAGCAGTTCTGATGAGATCCCTCCAGCCAGCATCCCTCAAAGGGATCCGACAGCCGCCCTCGGGAGCCTCAGTCACCCTCGGCACCGGGTCCCAGCTGAAACGTTGCCTGCGTACCCTCAATGCAGCGTAATGCCTTCTGCACCTCCGTGGAGGCTCTCGAGGCTCCTCCTGACCAACGGGGCCTTGTGCTACTCTGGCTCCATCCTGCGGACCCACAGCCTTCTGGGCCTCTCCTGATCCCTCAGTGCTCTCTCCCCCCTCCCCTCCTCACTGGAGGTTGCGTCTCCTACTGAGAGCACAATCCCCAGCTGTGTCCGAGAGTTGACACCACGCACCGCTGGGTTATGGGCAGAATATTAGATAAGGTTCCTGAAGGCCCCTCTCGATGAGTGCTTCTGAAGAGACAATCCGAAATTCTGCTATGCCCTGCGAAATGAGCACTCCAGGCAACCAGAGGTTTCTGAATGCAAGATTGAGCCCCACCAACATATTCCTGAAAAAAAAAAGTTAGTTCCTCACCTGACGGCAATGTGACCTTGAAGGCGTGATATTGCCTTCTGGCCACATTATTTCAGTCAGAGAAGTTGCTAAATGCCTCAATAGGTAGGCAGGTGGGTTCCCGACATTTGGACTCGCCCACACATGGTATCTGGAACCAGCGTGATGACGCTGGGAATGGCACCTGACATCATCACGCCACATAATTACGCTCCGTGAAACGGGAAACACTCCTGAACGCAGAGTGTAAAATTCCGCCCCCCCACACACACACACACACACACACACACACAGACTGTTACACAAACTCATAGGCACACACACACATACATATTCACACGCATATGCATATTCACATACACACATACAGGATACTCATATGCAGACCCTCACACACACACACACACACACAAACATAAAGGTACACACACAGATACATACAGGATACTCATATACAGACACTCACACACACACATAAAGATACACACATACAGGATACTCATATACAGACCCTCACATACTCATATACAGACCCTCACACACACACACACACATAAAGATACACACACACATAGACATACAGGATACTCATATACAGACACTCACACACAGACACACACAAACACACACATAAAGATACACATACACACACACATACAGGATAGTCATATACAGACTCTCACACACACACATAAAGATACAGACATACAGGATACTCATATACAGACCCTCACACACACACACACACACACACATAAAGATACACACACATACATATACAGGATACTCATATACAGACCCTCACACACACGCATAAAGATATACACACACATATAGGATACTCATATACAGACCCTCACACACACACATAAAGGTACACACACACATACAGGATACTCATATACAGACCCTCACACACACACACACACACACATAAAGATACACACACATACACATACAGGATACTCATATACAGATCCTCACACACACACACACATAAAGATACACATACACATACACACATACAGATATACAGCCCAGGATACTCATATACAACCACACACACACACACACACTCTCAAACGCATATACAACCAGAAATATACTGATGTGCTAATGTGGCCCGGTGTTACACTTTGTTTGCTAACGCTCTTTGTGAAGTGCCTTGGGACAATTTGCTACGATAAAGCTACTTTATAGATGAAAGCTGTTGGTGTGATTGGACCCCTACTGCTCCAAAATGATTAATGTGAGCAGTGCTGTGGCTTGGCTGTGAAGGATAACTCGGTTTAACAAGAAGTTATTTTAGAAGTGATCAGATATTGACTGGAATTTCCTGGGGACTTTCCAAACAGATTTTTCTGCTTTCAATGTCAGGTGATCGCACACCCTCCCACATATGCTCAGGAGGGTTACAGATTGCAGACACTGTGAAATAAGAGGAACTATGTTCAATTTTACGAGTAATGCGCATGGATATAAATTGCAGGTTAACCAAACAAGCGATTACCATTCCTAATGAGGTGCACTTGTCAAACATGCGGACACATTAATGTTCAATTTTGTTGATAAAATAACCAATATATCAGTTATAACCACAAGAGAGACACATTCTACACTTAAAAAGTAAAACACAAACAGTTGAAAGAAAGATGCTAAACCAAATGTTTATTCTTTGAAACCAAACACATCAATGTAATAATCAACATAATAATCTGTTTTTTTTGGAATAACCTACACTTTGCCATCTTTAATCTGAATGATCTGCTTTGCTGTCACTTCATGAACTTGCTGTCATGGTTATTAATATTTCTCTGAGGGTTGCTTCACCTGAAACCCAGATCCAATAATAATATCTCATATGGTCATAAGAAATGGGAGTAAGAGTAGGCCATTCAGCCCTTCAAGCCTGCTGGTCTGATTGTGGCCTTAATTCTAGCTTCCTGCCTGCACTCCCATAACCTTTGACTCCCTTGTCAATCAAGAATCTGTCTAACTCAGCCTTGAATATATTCAATGGCCCAGCCTCCACTGCTCTCTGGTGAAGGGAACTCCAACACTAACGGCCCTCTGAGAGAAGAAATTCCCCCTCATCTCCATTTTGAAAAGGAGACCCCTTATTTTTAAACTGTGTCCCTAATTCTAGTCTCTCCCACAAGGGGAAACATCCTCTCAGTATCTACCCTGTCAATCCCCCTCAGAACCTAAACGTTTCAATAAGATCACCTCTCACTCTTCTAAACTCCAATGATTATAGGCCCAACCTGCTCAAACCTTCCTCAGAAGACAACCCCTTTATCCCAGGAATCAGCCTGGTGAACCTTCTCTGAACTGCCTCCAATGCAAGTATATCCCTCCTTAAATAAGGAGGCCAAAACTGCACACAGTACTCCAGGTCCCTTGGTGGCTTATTTTCTTTAAAGCTTCACACATTATCAGGACATCTTTTGATGTGGTTTACGTTATCAAAACAGGAATGCTATTACCTAACATGTTACACTGCAGTGGTTGAACAGCTTAATCTTAATCAGAATCAAGGTTCACTTATCAAAGACAAAATGATTATGTACCAGCTCCAAACTGACATCACTAATCAAATGCTATTTTAGTTCCATCTGAACACCCAGAAAGAGCATCTAAGAGTCTGAAGTCTGATGTTAAAAAGCACCCTTTTGTTCAACTTGAGCTCATCCAAAGCTGTGCTGCCCTGTGTCTGAACTCACAGCAAACCCTGTTCCCTTATCACCCTTGTGCTCACTGACCTTCAGGCTCAGCCTGCAACACCTCGATTTCAAAATTCATGCCCCTGTTTTCAAGTCACCCCATGGTCTTGCCCCTCCCTGTCTCTGTAACTCCCTCCAGCCACACAACCCTCCAAAATCTCTTCTTCTCTCAACTCTGGCCTCTTAAGCAGGCCGGTTTTCCACCACTTCATCATGCCTTCCTCTGCCAGGGCCCTAAGCTCTTTTCAGCAGGTGACTGGAGGTTGGTGTTATTGCTTCTTTCTGTCGACAGTTAGGAGATTTGTTTTCATCCTCACTTGACTCTGTTGGGATTTAGAACCTAACCTTTTAGCTGAATGTAAACACCAGGTGTTTATACTAACAGGCAAGCTAAGCGGAACATTACATGTTACATCCAAACCCATGACCTCTACCACCTAGAAGGACAAGGGCAACAGATACATGGGAACACCACCACCTGCAAGTTCCCCTCCAAGTCACTCACCATCCTGATTTGGAAATATGTCGGCCGTTCCTTCACTGTCCCTGGGTCAAACTCCTGGAACTCCCTTCCTAACAGCACTGTGGGTGTACCTACACCACATGGACTGCAGCGGTTCAAGAAGGCAGCTCACCACCACCTTCTCAAGGGGCAATGGGCATGACACTCACATCCTGTGAATGAATTTCAAAAAGAGAAACCCTTGCCTTACACCTGCATTCTTTTGTCATTTCCCATAGATCTAGACCTGAACGACTTTAAGATACGTCTTGACTCATATCTGACCTTAAAGGAGCTTCTCAGGACAGCCCCATGCTGGGTCATGAATGCCAAGTTAAAGAAAAGGCAGTTTAAGATACAAATACAAAGTTGTTTTTTGCCAGAGAAAAAAAGAATAAGCAATTTGATGGCTCATCCCTGTAGGTGATACAGAAAGAATCACTTTCATTTCTTGAGTACTGCTGAAAAAGGAGACACATTGATGGAATTTTTTCCTCTTTCACTCAACAGGACAGACAAAAGAATGCCAAATTTCAAAGGGAACAACTAGTTAAACCACATGGAAAAGGGTGATGATTTATTGGCAAGTCAGCTCTGATTGGTCAACGTGTTACTATTACAAATACACGAAGGAGCTATTGTCCCACATGCTTTTGTTTAATTCTAAAAAGCGTGCAATATCTGGATATATTCCTTTTGCTTGAAGAGGACAGGTCCCTGCATCTAAATATAAGTAGCTTCTTGCAAGTGTAAGTGAGCCACATTGTGAACGTGATTGATGGTCTTAATTTGGTTGTTAGTGTAGTTATTAGCATACTTGGGTTTGTTCAGTAAGTGCTGTCCAATCACAGAATCACTTCTAACATTAGACATTATGTTCTGAGTTTTACGAACACGGGTTAGTTGAGTACGGTCAGTGCTTAGCCTGTTGCGAACAGCTGAAGGGATGTACTGTTTGATGCAATCTGCCAGTTATTGGGGCATACAGCCTACGTACCTGGCTTTGCCCTGGCACTGAAATTCATATGCCACGTTACTCATTTGTGTGGTAGGCAGAATATCTTTTTGGCTTGAGGGCAGCATCCTGTTAGTGGAAAGCACAACTTGTGTAGCAGCGTGGATCAGCTAGCCTACCCTCACTGGTCGATGCATGCGTTGGGATTTCAACAGCTCCGTGCGCTACAAGATTATCCTTATCGACAGTCTTGTCAATAGGGCCCAAGACTTTTGCTCACCATGCAAGCTTAACAGCAAAATAGGATGTATCAAAGCCACCCTGCAGGATAATGGCTACTCCGATCAGACCATTGCTTGCTGTGTATTATGCATTCTGATGAATAGCCCTGGGGCTGCCACTTTCAGATCTGAAAAGTGCCCTGGAAAGGGGAAAGTATCTCAAAAGATTTGAGCAATGGGTGAAGCTAGCCAGTCCACACTGTGACTAATGGCAACACAAGTGGTTGTTTCCCACAAACAGGATTGCTGGGGTCAAGTCAAAAGGATGCTCTGTCTACCACACAAAAGAATCGTGCGGTATATGAATTTCAATCCCGTTGCGACGCCAGGTATGTAGGTCATCTATCCAAACATCTGGCCTATCATATCAAACAGCGTGTCCCTTCAGCCAAGTATGACCGTACTTAACCAACCTGTGTTTTCAAAACTCGGAACGTGATGTCTAACATTAGATGTGATTCCGTGATTGGACAGCACTTGCTAAACACTCCCGAGTTTGTTAACAATTACACTAACAACCAAATCAAGATTATCAGTCGGGCTCACAATGTAATTCATGAACGCTTGCTAGAAGCTATATAGGAACCTGTCCTCTGCAAGCAGAAGGAACATGTCCAGGCATTGCACCTTTCTGGATAAACAAAACATGGAGGACAGTAGCTGTCTGGTGCATTCATCATGGAAATGTCTCAATCAATCAGAGCCTGCTTACCAACCAATCAGCACCCATTTTCTCATGCAATATAAATTGTTGTTCCCTTTGAAATTTGGCATTCTTGCATCTGTCCTGTTGAGTGCAGGGCATAAAGCTTCAGCAACATGTCTCCTTCCTCTGCAATGCTCAAGTCCTGTGTTGCCAGGCGACTTTCATTTCAATTGCGCATTTCATAAAGCCAGTGTCTCAAAACACTTTACAGTCAATGAATTACTTTTTGAAGTGTAGTCACTGTTGTAATTTAGGAAAGATGACAACCGATTTGCACGCGCCAAGATCCCACAAACAACAATGTGATGATGACTTGATAATCTGATTTTGTGATGTTTGTTGAGGGATTAAATATTAGCCAGGATACTTGGCATAGCTTTTCCTCGAAATAGTGCTGTGGAGTCTTGTACGCTCACCTGATGTGGTAGATGGGCTGGGGCCTCAGGTTATCATTTCATCCAAAACACAGGGCCTTCGTCGGTGTGGTGAGGTGTCAGAAGTGGCTCAGCTGATAGCATTCTTGCCTCTGGGGCTGAAGGCTGTGAGTTTAAGTTCCACTCTAGGGGCTGGATTTTCATGTTGGCCTTGGGAATGCAAGTTGGGCCCTTTCCCAACTTTGGAAACCCGAGCCCATCAACTCTGCCCATACCCATCATAGTTGGTCTCCTCTGAGGCGGGCAGAGTATGGATTTCCCGTGTCCTGAAGCAGTGTCGGAGGAGGGCTGGTTAGAAGGCCCACCTTGGCTCACTAGGACATCAACCTAGACCCCAACATAGCTCTTATGCTCCCTAACCCTTAACCCCCTCATCCTCCCTCATAACCCCATGGCCCCTCTATGCACCCCCCATGTATCCTCCATTGCCACTCACCCAGTATTCACCATGAGTTGACCTCAGGAGTTATGTCTTCAAAATGGAAATGAGAAAAAATGAAACCTGCAGCACGAGGAACTTTGGCTCGAGGACCTGTTGAGATGGAGTCTGAACTTCAGACACTGCGATGTATCAGGGAGGGGGAAGTTATCTAGACATTTTGTTCCAGGAGACAGTCACACCTCTTAGACTAGGTACTTCAGACCTGGTCTGTGGTCAGGGACAGGATGGTGTGATTGGAAGTGAGGCAGGTATGGGGATCCGGACGGTAGCAACAGAGGAGCCTCAGGCTTTGCGATTATGGAACAGGTTTGAAGTTCTTGCAACTTTTGTGGGTGAGAACAGGGACTGCAGAGAGGATGAAGAAACTGGCCACAGCTCCATGGTGCTGGGGGCCATTCAAGTGGGACGAGTAAAAATGAATGTAGTTACAGTAGGGGACAGTATAGTATAGGATAGACACTGTTATCTGAGAGTGTGTGTCCCGAAAGCTGTGTTGCCTGCCAAGTGCCAGGGTTAAGGACAACTCCTCAGGGCTGGAGAGGAACTTGGAGTGGGAGGGGAAGGATCCCACTGTCATTGTCCACATGGGTATCAACAGCATAGGTAGGGCCAAGAAAGTGGTTCTGCTGAAGGTGTGCGAGCAGCTAGGAACCACAAAAGAAATAATCTCTGGATTACTACCTCAACCACAAGCAAATTCTCATAGGGTCAATAAGATTAGAGAGATCAATGCATGCCTCAAAGAATGCTGTGGGAGAAATGGAGACCATCTGGAAAACTGTGTACAGTACTGGTCTCCTTATTAAAGGAAAGATCTAAATGCGTTAGAAGCAGTTCAGAGAAGGTCAACTAGACTAATACCAGGAATGGACGGGTTGTCTGTTTTTTCATTCGTTCATGAGATGTGGATGTCGCTGGCTAGGCCAGCATTTATTGCCCGTTCCTAATTGCCCTTGTTCAGAGGCACTAAAGAATCAACCACGTTGCTGTGGTCTGGAGTCACATGTAGGCCAGACCAGGTAAGGACAGCAGATTTCCTTCCCTAAGGGGCATTAGTGACCCAGATGGGTTTTAATGACAATTGACAATGGTTTCGTGGTCACCATCAGTACTCCAGATGTACTGTACTGCTCTTCTTATTTAAGGAAAGATGTATGTTGCTCTTGAAGTTAAAGGTTTACGGAGGAGATATTTTTATTTGCTATGATCACTGCAGTTTTAAAATTTTTATTTGCTGATGGATTCTCAAGCAGGTTTATTATGTCCTTGAATACTTAAATCTCAATTCACAGTCTGAGTGTAAGTGAGGTGTTGGAATGAATCTTGGTGCGTGAAATTCCCTTTAAATAACTAGCTGGCAAAATTGCAAACCCTTGACCTCTAGCACTTGGAAGGACAAGAGCAACAGATGCACTGGAACAAGTTCCCCCTGCCCCCCCAGCCACTCACCATCCTGACTTGGAAATATATCACCGTTCTTTCACTGTCACTGGGTCGCAATCCTGGATCTCCCTCCCTAACAGCACGTTGGGTGTACCTATACCTCGTGGACTGCAGCGGTTCAAGAAGGCAGCTCACCACCACCTTCTCAAGGGCAGCTCGAGAGGTACAACATCCTGTCTTTGAATAAACAAAAAGAAATTAGTCTACACCAACTAATGGTGAAAAGGGATCATAGCAAATTGGCTGCTGTACACTCCACTGAAGTTCACAGAACAATAAGCCAAATTCTCCTTTGAGACTCATTTTCTGGTCTCACTGTCACTTTTACTGCTTTCGAAATTTAAAATCTTGGCAATATTTTCCAGGTTAATGGAAAATTAACTGGCATTATGGAATATTGGCTGCTGCTTCAGTATGAGTCTGCACCACTTGTGGAGACTAATTCCACCCACCACCCCACCAAGGAACTTGTTACCTGATTTCCCTTTGTATGTTAAAGTGTAGATCAACAACCATATATTAATTCATTTCTGAATGATATTTCAGTCTCTGACAGCTGGAGTTATTCATTCTAATTATGTTTAGCATGTGAATTAAAGTATTTTTTATTCATTTGTGGGCTGTGGGCTTCGCTGGCTGGGCCAGCATTTATTGCCCATTCCTAGTTGCCCTTGAGAAGGTGGTGGTGAGCTGCCTTCTTGAACCGCTGCAGTCCATGTGGTGTAGGTACACCCACAGTGCTGTTAGGGAGGGAGTTCCAGGATTTTGACCCAGTGACAGTGAAGGAACGGCGATATATTTCCAAGTCAGGATGGCGAGTGGCTGGGCGGTTGGGGTGGGGGGTGGGGGGTGGGGGGGGGGTGGGGGTGGGGGGGTTGCGCGGGGGTGGAGGTGGGGGGAACTTGCAGGTGGTGGTGTTCCCATGCATCTGCTGCCCTTGTCCTTCTAGGTGGTAGTGGTCGTGGGTTTGGAAGGTGCTGCCTAAGGAGCCTTGGTGACTTGCTGCAGTGCATCTTGTAGATGGTACACACTGCTGCTACTGTGCATCAGTGGTGGGGGGAGTGAATGTTGAAGGTGGTGGATGTTGTGCCAGTCAAGCAGGATACTTTGTCCTGGATGGTATTGAGCTTCTTGAGTGCTGTTGGAGCTCAACTCATCCAGGCAAGTGGGGAGTATTCCATCACAATCCTGACTTGTGCCTTGTAGATGGTGGACAGGCTTTGGAGAGTCAGGCGACGAGTTACTCGCTGCAGAATTCCCAGCCTCTGACCTCCTACCCACAGGGTCACAGTCTCCATGCTTATTGAAGGTATTTAAAAGGCCAGGGTTTGCCTACAGTAATTGATCACAGTGATCAGTTGTAACAGGGTTAGTGCAAGGTGGCCTATTAGAAAGTATTGAAGCCACAAAAAAATCTTGTGCTGGCATAAGCTCTCTTCAACTTTGCATATCCCTCCCTCTGATGAGGGCGTCCCAGTGTTTCTAAAAATGGGACTGGTGCCGATGTACTGGAATGGGCCAACCTGAAATAAATGGGCTGAGTGTCAGGGGCACAACCAGTGGGTGGGCGGGAATCGTACCTGCCAGACTTGCAAAGGTAGAACATCGTCAAAGGAAATCGGAGGCTTGTATTTCCAGGGTTAAGGGTTGCCAACCCTCCTGGATTACCCGGGCATCTCCAGGAATTTGCAGAGTCATCTCCAATGCGCAGCGACCCATGAGGCAAAACCATAGCAACACTCAAGAGCCTGTGTGCCTTTTTTTTTTAATTACCTTTGAACACTTTAATTTGTCCATTGTAAAAATATCGGAGCTTGGTTAAAAAAAGGCTGTTTGCCTGTGTGAGGCAGTTGGAGGGAACAGGTCATGTGACCGATACCTCCAGGAATCCTTCCAACCAGACCTGGCAACCAGAGTCCTGACCAATGAAGCAACAGGTCTCACGGGGAAAAAATAAAATGATCTAATAATAGCTGATAAAGTTTATAAAGTGAGGTGATTGCCAACTCAGCTCAAATACATGTTGCTGTGCAAGTTCCTAGACCCGCAGAGACCGAGTGATGTGACGGATTAAACAGTGACCTTTTACTACTGGCTGTCGGGTTCACTTGCAGTCTGCGGGATTGAATATCAACTCTGCCCTCTCGAGCATCCCTGATTTTCATCGCACATCGTTGGCAGCCATGCCTTTGTTTGCCTGGACCCTGAGGTCTGGAATAAACCCTCCGCCTCTCTCTCCTCCTTTAAGAAGCTCTTTAAAGCCTACCCCTCTGTCCAAGCTTATGATCACCTGCCCCAATATCCCATCACGTGCCTCAGTGTCAAATTTTGTATGACAATCGCGCCTGTGAAGCACCTTGGGATGTTTTACCACGTTAAAGGTGCTACATAAATGCAAGCTGTCGTTCTATTTGCCGAATACAAGCACTGTCAGAAAGTTGCAATGAACCGCTTCAGCCTAGATCCTTGTGAGTCTATTCCTTAGTGTAACCTTGGGCAGGATTTCTCGCTTGGCGGCCGGGAGCGTGTCCGACATGCTCGAGGTTAAAATAGCGCGCGATGATGTAGGATGAGCCTCCCCTCGTCATTGTGCACTCGTGCGATATTTCAGTCGGCGGGCACACGCTAAACTCTGAAGCCCACCTGCCGACAATTAAGGGGGCAACTAAGCCCATTAAAGGCGCAATTAACTGGGGTTTTTCGCTGCCCGTCTAACGTTACAGTTGGCGGGTGGGCAGATCGGCCAGGTGGACTTTGCATTTTTCAGGAAACCTCATCCAAGGTAGATTGTGAGTGGTCAACGATCTGGCAAATGGAGTACAATGCGGGCAAATGTGAAATTGTCCATTTTGGCAGGAAGAATGAAAAAGAAGCTTATTATCTAAATGGTGAGAGATTGCAGAGCTCTGAGATTCAGAGGGATCTGGGTGCCCTAGTGCATGGATCACAAAAGGTTAGTAATGCAGGTACAGCAGGTAATTAGGAAAGCTAATAGAATGTTATCATTTATTGTGAGGGGAATTGATTACAAAAGTAGGGAGGTTATGCTTCAGTTGTACAGGGCATTGGTGAGACCACATCTGGAGTATTGTGTACAGCATTGGTCTCCTTATTTAAAGAAAGATGTAAATGCGTTAGAAGCAGTTCAGAGAAGGTTTACTAGACTAATCCCAGGTATGGGCAGGTTGTCCAATGATGAAAGACTGGACAGGTTAGGCTTGTATCCACTGGAGTTTAGAAGAGTAAGAGGCGTCTTAATTGAAACCTTTAAGATCCTGAGGAGTCTTGACAGGGTGGGTGTGGAGAGGATGTTTCCCCTTGTGGGAGAATCTAGAACTAGGGGGTCACTGTTTAAAATTTAAGACATTTAAAACAGAGATGAGGAGAAATTTTTTCTCTCAGAGGGTTGTGAATCTTTGGAACTCTCTTCCTCAAAAGGCAGTGGAAGCAGAGGCTTTGAATATTTTTAAGGCAGAGCTGGATAGATTCTTGACTAACAAGGGGGTGAAAGGTTATCAGGGGTAGGCAGGAATGTGGGGTTGATTTAACATTCAGATCAGCCGTGATCTTATTGAATGGTGGAGCAGGCTCGAGGGGCCGAGTGGCCTTACTCCTGCTCCCAATTCATGTGTTCGTACGTTATAAATAGAAATTTGAGGTAATAGGTCACTCTGTATACAAACTATCTCACACTTATTGAGAAATTCAGTTTTGATTTTATCGTGATAAATAGAACAACCCGCTTATAACAAATTGGTGCTTTTTCATGATTGTTTCTTGTGATTCTTCGATTTGATTTCGACATGCTAAACTCTAAGGGAGAGATGAAAGTAAACCTGTGGTAACCCTTCTTTAGCCTCAATCTATTTGGATCTGATTTCAACATCTACTCCGCACTGCCAATTAGGTGTTAGACCAGCTGCCGTGACAAATTTCTAGTCCTTTTACACTCATTCATCATCAAGACAAGCAATTTTTGACATATAAAACCACTCAAACTGGAACATGTGACATTACTATCAAGGTCCTGGCTTTTACCCTTAAGCTGTTAGTCTAAGTACACAGGGAGAGAATTTGCACAGACGCTTTCTCATTAACCCCGAGGGTTGCTTTTCCATTAAGTTTGAATCCTGACAGGAATTCATCCCCCTTCATCTACTCCAACAATGTGTCCTTCTATTCCTTTCTCTCTCAGAATCACCGAATTGTTACAGAGCAGAAGGAGGCCATTCGGCCTCATTGTGTCTCTGCTGGCCCTCTGAATGAGCAATGCACCTAGTTCCATTGCACCACCCTCTCCCTGTAACCCTGCATATTCTTCCTTTTCAGACAACAATCCAATTTCCTCATGAATGCTTCAATTGAACCTACGAACGCCACACTCTCTGGCAGTGCATTCCAGGTCTTAACCATTCTCTGTGTGAAAAAGCTTTTCTTCGAGTCACCATTAATTCTTTGCCCAATGACTTAAAATCTGTGTCCTCTTGTTCTCGATCCTTCTAAACATTGGGACAGTTTCTCCCTTTAAACTCCGCCTAGACCCCCCATGGTTTTGAATACCTCTACTAAATCTCCTCACAACCTTCTTTTCTCCAAGGAAAAACAGCCCCATCTTCTCCAATCTGTCTACGTAACTGAAGTCCCTCACCCCTGGAACTGTGGGCGGAATTCTCCCAAAATGAAACTAAGCGCTGTGGCAGGTGGGTTTGGCTGCGGTGCCCAGCCCACCGTCTGTAATGGCGGGGACTCACGCCTGATTCTGCGCTTGGAGCTTCGTTAATTATGCAGAGGCGCATTTCGCTCCTCATCGCCTGGTGGGTCGGAAGCTTATTCATCCGCCCGCCGTCAGCTGGTGGGTTCGAGGATCTGGGTGCCACATTTGAACGCCAGTCCAACACACAACCTCAATCTCTCCTGCCCACCAGAGATGGGTCTGCAACCCACAAGAGGAAGGCCGACAGCCTCAGGATGAGGCCTGCACCCTCCAGGACCTCCAGGCCTCGGCCAGAGGGGTGAGGAAACAACAGCACGTGCTCAACCCCAAGGATGGCTGTGGGAAGTATAGCAGCCTTACCTCTCTGGCCCGGGACACTGTTGCAGGGCAGGTCAGCACGGCTGATGACCTGCGCCTGAAGTGCCACCTAGTGCAGGAAGAGGGTGAATGGCCTCATCCACTCTGTCAGGACAGGTCATCCTTCAGCACCTTCCAATGTCAAACTCTCATCATGGCATCAAGCACACAAATGGCAAATCTCTTCAGGGGTCTTGCAAAGCCGTTAGCGGGGGACATATCAACACTCGTTCTCTCACCGAGACATTCACATCACCACCATCCCATCGATGAAGTTGCTCACACTCCATCCTCTGGCCCTTCTGGGGAGGGCTCATCACACACACACAGGGGACACGCATCTCATCCAAACTCCACCGCATCCCTTCTCACCACCTGCCTTATTTTCTGCTTCATCCAGGCCAAGCTGGTGCACAACAGGCACGAGAGAGCGCAGACTGGGTGAGGGATGGCTGACATCGTTGTCCTCAGTGGGTTTGAGGAGGCTGCAGCAGAGCTGACTGAGGAGAAGAGGGATCTTTCCTGTGGGGAAGGGGAGATCGGCCTCTCCCACCAACCTACTATGGATCACAGCTCCATCACCTCATCAAATCCTGACATTCACAGTGAGTCACGTGCAGTTTTATCTAGCTCATGCTCATTAACTGGAGCTCCCTCTTCTATTTTCTAGGCACAAGCACATCAAGGCCCCCAAGCCTGTCCAGCACCACCAGTGCGAGACCCCAGACCTCTTCCGAGGAGGAAGCTCTGGAAAGAACCGTCACAGCACTCAGGCGCACCCTCCACCAACTCAGAGACACGCATCGGTGGGGCACAGCTGTGGATTGGGCTTGGGCTCACTTGCTGGAGAACCTCACTGACACGTCCCCACAGCAGTCGGAGGCAGGGACAGCCCAGGTCTTCGGCACTCAGACGGCTGCTGGAGACCAGCCACCCACTCAGTCCAAGTCAGATGATGAACCTCTGGGAGCGGCCGCCAAATCAATGCCGGAGATGCAACGACAAGCAGCGGAACATCAGGCAGAGATTCGACAGTCACTCAGCAGACTAGAGCGAGCGATGGAGGAGTCCACCCACGTTCTGTCTGATGATGTGGCTCTGACATGCGAACGCCTCGAGGTCACTGTGGGAAGGCTGGTGACCACCATGGAGACCTTGGTCCAGCAGGTCTTGCCGGATTTGCGCTCGGCCCTGCACTCCATAGTCACACACACCCTGGTGGGCACCATCAGGATGTAGGTGACATGGTGACGAGGCCCCTTGACCTCCCACAGCATTCAGGCCGGGGCCCTCAGGCACCCACGAGGAGGATGAGCGTCAGCCGGACACCCCAGGGGCCTCCTCTCAGGACACTCCAAGGGTGTACAGCCACTCACAGCCCCATCTGCCTGTGATCACAGACATCAGGATGTAACAGTCAGCAGGCTGCCTCCACTTCTACTGTGGGTGTCGGGGCTGCACCCAGGTGTAGCGATAGATTTGGGAAAGTTAAGAAAAATTGATGTCACTTTTGGGTCACGGGTGTGACAGACATGTAAATACATTGCACTTTTGTTAATACATTTGATGGTTATATGAATGTTCCTGTCAACTGAAGGTATTGTGATTTTGTACTTTGAAATCCTCTTATTTCAAGGTTTAGACTTCCTCCCACTCAGTGATAACGTCCCACTGTGAGATTCACATTCCTCTGATGTCAACCTCAGTTGCACTAGTATCTGCACCCCTTGTATGATGTCACAGAGATGTAGTTAATTCTTTATCAGAAACGTGTGATGTAAGCGTTTCTAACCCTTCTTCCTCAAAGCTAAGGGCAAATCATCAGCATTGATATTCTAGTGGCATTTGTGTCTCCTCAATGGTAGTGGCAGAGGACAGGACATGCACCGGAGGAGGTGATCCCTAGGCATGTCCACATCTCAGCCACAGCAGTGTTTGCATCACTAGATGTCAGCGAAGGCTTCAAGTCTTCTCTCACATCGCCCTTGTTCCCAAGTGGACTCTCAGTTCCCAGAGTGAGCTCACACACAGGGCACCCACCAACCAAAGCAGACATCATGGCCTGGCAATTCATGAGGTCAGAGCTTGCAAGTCTGAACTCGTTCTCACTGCAAGTGGGTGGACATCCCTTGAGCTGGAGGAAGGTGGCATTGACGGCTAGGAAAGGTGTGGCCATATTCTCTCACTTGACTCCACTCTTGCTGAAACCTGTCAGCGATTAATATATCACGGGCACGTCTCCCATGTCTTCCTCCCTCCATGGCGTGATCACGCTCATACTGACCCTCAGCAGCCTCCTGAGGTTCCTGGGCCTCGGGATCTTCATCCTCTGATGAGCTCTCATCCTCCTCCTGGTCATCCTCCGGCAGGGGGTCACCTCTTTGCATTGCCAGTTCGTGAAGGGCACAACACACTACGATGATGCAGGAAATCCTGTCAGGAGTGTATTGGAGTCAGCCACCTGAATGGGACAAGCATCTGAAGCGCATTTTCAGAAGTCCTGTGGTCTGCCCTGTAAGGGAGCGCGTGAGCAGTGTTGTACCCTCTCCTTGGGATGACTCTGAGGGCGATGCACCGGTGTCATCAGCCAGCCTTCCAGTGGGTAACCCTTACTGCTAAGCAGCCATCTCTGCAGGCGTAACGGCCCCTCGAAAATCTCAGGTACCTAGGAGTGTCTCAGGGTGTAGGAGTCATGGCAACTCCCAGGGTACCGTATACAAACATGCAGTATGTGCTTCCGGTGACCACACACCAGTTGTACATTGATGGAATGGAATCCTTGTGGGTTACGAACATTAGGACCAGCTGCCCTGGAGCCCATATAGCCACATGGGTGCAGTCTATTGCACCCTGCACTCTCGGGAAGCCTGAGATGGCGGTGAAGATGGTGAATCTCGCAGCTTGGCTATCTTCATCCAGAGCAAACCTGACATAATGACGGGCCTTCCTCTAAAGGGCATCTGTGACCTTCTTTATGCATCGATGTGTTGTGGACTGAGAGATGTCACACAGGTTCTCCCCCTGTTGATCCTTGGAAAGTACCAGAGGCCAAGAAATTGAGTGCAGCGGGTCACCTTGAAAGTCACTGGTAGGGGATGCCCTCCAACTCCACGTGGTGTCAGGTCTTCATGAAAAATGTGGCATATGTGATGTACAAGAGCTCGGGACAAGCACAGACATGCACAGCACTGCCTCTCACTCATTTGTAAATAGGAGACTCTTGGACGGTAAATCCTGGGTCTGGCGAGTCATCCGCATTGGCTGGGTCTCTCCTTCCCTCCTCCCCTCCTGTTCATACTCCTGCTGCAGCTGTGCACAGAGTCGCCTCTCCCTCCTTCGCCTCCTCCATTGCATTAGGACCCTGACAGAAGCAGCATTGAGCCCTGGGTCCTTACCTGTTTTTGCCTTCTCTCTGAAAGGAAATATTGAAGACATTAATGATTCAAGGGGCAAGAAAGCGAAGCTTAGAAGAGGACACATTCGGAGGCTGTAAGGGTCCATAGTTTCTCCTGCTCTACTTGCATGGTGGCTAATGCTGCCTTGTCCCTGAGACACAAGCACACACATCGAGGTGACCAAGATGGCATCATAGATATGTAACATCTTGAGCCCTGTGTGGGATGCTAAAGTTTCAGTGAGATGAGCGACCCAACCTAGCTCTGTGCTCCAATCTCTGATGTAACATATAAGTGGCCAATCAGTTGCTCATGGTCAATGAGTGGATGCCCTTTGGCCTGTTTGGAGTGTCCTGGCCTGTGTTTTCACCTAGTTTCCCCTTAAATCCTATTTGCCTTAATTACCCCCTGTAGAGTGAATTCCACTTTCTAACCGTTCTCTGGGTAAAGAAGTTTTTCCTGAAGTCTCCATGGGATCGGTTAGTGACGGTTATGATATTTATGACTCTAGTTCTGGTCTCACCCACAAGTGAAAATATTTTCTCTTACATTTACCCTGTCAAACCTCTTCCCTCATCTTAAAGATCGCTCACCAGCTCAGCCCTTGGTCTTCTCTTTTCTAGAGAAAAGGACCTCGCTCTGCCTTTTGAACAGCTTTCAATTTAGAGAATAAAGGAGGAAAAAAAAAACACTTGCATTTATATAGCGCCTTTCACAACCACCAGGCATCCCAAAGAGCGGCACTTTATTGCCCTGTCGTGGCAGGGGCCATTTAAAAGTCCATTGACTTTGGCGGGACTGGAAAATCCTACCATAAAATTCTGCCCAAAGTAGTTTATGGACAATGAAGTCCTTTTGAGCTGTAGTCACTGCTGCAATGTTGGAAACGCAGCAGCCAATTTGCACACAGGAAGCTCCCACAAACAGCAGTTTGATAAAGGCCAGTTAATCCGTTTTTCTGATCGCAAACACTGATCGCAACACCAAAGAGAACTCCCCAGCTCTTCTTTGAAGTGGTTCCACATGGAACCTTTTACGACTACCCAGGGTAGACGGCTTCAATGACTCAACCAAAAGGCAGCGCTTCTGACAGCGCAGCGCTCCCTTAACGCTGCACTGAAGCATCTGGCGAGATTTTTGATCTCGAGTCCTGGAATGAGCCCAGAACCTGCTGAATGAGGAGTGAGAGAATGCCGCCAACCAAATGCAGCAGTTGTGTGTTTGCTTTGAGGAAGGCCAAAACTTTGATGGAATTAACAAACGTTTACTCATTAATTCTCAGCAGGTATATTTCGTAAGACAAACATTCCTGCAAGGACAGAGTTTACTGTTCGGGTATTTACAGTATTTGCACACACTTCCTTTTTCTGATACGCACCACTTGCTCTGGCAACCATGGATGACTTTAGCTTGAAAAGCAACAGAATGAGTCCAACTGCACAATATGAAAATATAATTAATTTAATTTCGTAATCACCGCTAGTATTGAAACCAAGTAAAACTTAAGTCAATTCCACGTTTGCGATTATTTTCGAACCGTAAGAAAATTCACCGTGTGTTGCATATTCACAACCAGGACTGTAATTCAAAGCATTGAACCCAATCCAACGGTCACTTTTAGCCCGAGATTGTTCCTCCACAGATCTGGTCCCCAAATCCATGTGTCGGCAGCAGCAAGAAGTTTAGACAACGAGGGCATCCCGATTCTGATAATTTTCTATGGTCCCCCCACCCCCTCCCTCATCCCCCAACACCACCACCCCACCCACTCGCGAATGCGGGTGGGAGGTAACATGGCTCGATTTCCCCTACCCCGGGTATCACCAGGAGGCCACCAGGTTGTCCTGGGGGTAGCAGGGGGCATCATGTCCAGCAGTGGCTTCGACCTTCTACATAATGGCCCCAAAAACCTTGCCTTGTTGGAAGCGTCCGTCCAGCCCAAGGCACTCGACAAAACAAAAGAGGAGCTGCAGTCTTTCCTGCCCCTTTCAGGATTGCCTCTTTGGTCTTCTGGTGCTAGGTTGAACATTCCACCCGCCCCCCTGCTTCAGTCGTCAGTTCTGACCCAAGAACATGGGGTTGCAAGGGGTGGGTGACCCACGCAGGACAGGACTAGCAAACTCCAGACCTCAGCACTGCCATAAATGTGACTGACAACATAAAGTTACACTGTATAATGATGAAACAGTAACAAGCGAATTTTAAAAGTCTATTTCCAGGCTGCACTGGGGCGATTTCCATTAGTACAGGTATAGTGGTTATGTTACTGGATTTTCTCCTCAGGGGCCTGGATTAATGATCCAGAGATCATTAGAAATGATATCACCAAGAGATATGAGCTCAAGTCCCACCACGGCAGCTAGGGAATTTAAATTCTATTCGTTAAATAAATAGTTGTTTGGTGGTACAGAACTTGAGCATTACTGGAAAAAGAGACATTGTTTTTGTCGAAGCAATTAAATAAATCAGAAATAAAGTTAGTCTCAGTAGCTTTGCTCTTCTATCAGAAATGGTGACCATGTCACTAGCAAGTTTTTTGTAAAAACCCATCTGGTTCACTACTGCCCTTCAGGGGAGGAAATCTGCTATCCTTACCTATTCTGGCCCACACGTGACTCCAAGCCCACAGCAATGTGATGTGACTCTTAACTTGCCCCTCTGAAATGGCCCAGCAAGCCACTCAGTTCAAGGGCAATTAGGGATGGGCAACAAATGCTGGCCTTGCCCAGCGACTTCGCAATTCCCCTGAACCAGAGTGCAGCAGAAGGGCCGGGGGGCACATTGAACGGGCAGTTGGGGGAATCGTTTACCCCAAAACCCTTCAGCTGATCCTGGAGAAGTCAAAAAGAGACACATCAGGGCTGTTGGAAGATCCACTTCCTTGTCTGCCCCCCCAACCACCCCGATCCTAATCGGAAAGAGGAGCTATGGACGTTGGCAGTGATGTTGGCAGCTTTTAGAAGTTACCGCTGCTGGCCCTGGACACACCAGAAGCACCCATTTAGAAAGGGCCCCTGTTTCTCGCGAGCTGCATGTGTGAGAGTCCCACATGGGCAGCAGTGAGGGCGTGAGGTATTCCCAAACACATTTGCTCATTCCCCCTTAATTTTCTCCACCTCTTCCTTTTCTCTTCAGAATACACTGATTTTTGCTAGGGTTGGTGGGTGTGAGGGGGGTGGGGAGGGGTGGGGGGGGGGGGGGGGGGGGGGGGGGGGGGGGCGGGTGCGGTGGTGGTGGTGGTGGTGTGGGGGGGACCGGGTTGTGGGGAGGTCTCCATTAATTCATTGAAGTGACTACTCTTTGCACGCAGGCTCCTGATAGTTAGGGCGGGGACACTGCTGTACAGCGCACCACAGCTAGCATCGACCCGTCTTCACACAACACCTGGCACACAGGTAACACCACACAGCAGAGGAAAACCTCCTCTTCCCAAGTTCAGGAATGCCGAGAACGAAATGTAATGTCCCAACTGGGAATTGCTCCACCCGTAGAGGCTGGAGTTATTGAGTTTTTGATCCATGCGGGCTTTAGCGCCACACAGTGTGTTGCATTTATTCAAGAAGTGACTGAGGCAGTTCACCATTTTCTTTTCTATCACCTGTTACACTAAAGTAAAAAAGATAACAAATACATTGAAGATGAACGTCCAAAAGTGATTCCAACTGCATATCAGCATATGAAAATAAGGTCTACATCACAAAATATATTAAGATTTCCTGATAAATTACTTTTCCTAGCCTGATACACATTAAAAATGTGGCTTAGAATAGTTAAACATGAGGTAGTCCAGATAATAGAAGTTATATATCTGTTGCCTTTCCAAAGGGGATATTTGAAGGAGATATTGCTTCACAACAGCAGCAGTTGTTCTCTCATCGGTGGAATGCCTGTCTTTGAAACTAGGGAACTGGAGCTCGAGAGGGGCGCCTATCAGTTTGAGGAAGGAGTTGGCGTCATTCTCCAAATTCTCAAACTTGCCAATAAAGTCGTAATTAATGAGGCAGGGAGAGCAGAGCTTGCTGATTGGCTCCCAGTGAATGTCCATGCCCACTGGCTTCTGCGGGTCCAAGAGGTAGTGAACAAACTCGCTGAAAGTCACCCCTGCTCCTGTGCTCAGGGCCTCGGCACTAGCGTTGGCTCTGTACTTCTTCAAGATTGCCTTGCCAAACACGGGGTGGTAATAGACGTTTGGGTGCTCAAATTTATCCCTGAAGGCGGACACCAGCCTTTCCATCGGGTCCCTCACGAACAACACTTTGGTGAAGGTACTCAGAAACTGGTAGGTCTCCTGAAGGCTGTAGCTGTCCAGCCTGCGAAGGTGCTTGCCGTAGTGCACAAAGTTGTGCGAGATGTTGTGCGGGTTCGAGGCGAGGCCGTTCAGCACCATCAGGACCCGCTTCCAGTTCGAGCACCCGGCTTTGGGCACCTCGCAGTACAGCAGCCTGTGCTTATCCTCCACATAAACACGAGACACGAGCCTTATCAGGGACGTCCTGTGCTTACTGGTGTAATACTTCTTGCAGAAGTTGGCGAGGAATTGCCTCCTCTGCTCTTGGACGTCATCTGTGGCCAGGCTCCGGTTCAGGAGCTGGCCCACCGGCAGGTTAATGACTGGCTCGAACAATTTCTTCAGCAGTAGGTTCCTCATCTTTCTCTGCTGGGATAACTTCTTCCTCAGCGAGACATCACTTCTGTTGAACGCGTACGTCGTGGGCTTCGAAGTAGTCCCATTGCTCAATTCCTTAGCTCGGTAACTCACAGCTTCTGGGGTCTTGAAGCTTTTGCGAAACTTCCCTGGGAACTTAGTTGGCTGGTTCCAGGCCTACAGAGAAAAAAAGACAAGATAAACGTGCGAAGAGTGATTGGAGGAAGCCGCAGCGCAGATAACACAACCAAAACCTCCAACAAACACGTTGCAAAATGGAATTGAATTATTTTAAATCTGTGTCTTTCCATTCTCCATCCCCCTGCCACTGGAAACAATTTCTCCTTACGTACTAAACCCCTCAAACATTTGAAAACTTCAATCAAATCTCCCCTTACCTTCCTCTGCCCTAAAGAGAACTATCCCAGTTTCTCCTGTCTCTCCACATTAACTGAAACCCCCTTGTACCATTCTGGTAAACCTCCTCCACACCCTCTCGAAGGCCTTGACATCCTTCCTACTGTGTAGTGGCCGGGATTAGCTAGTCAGTGTGTTATATAAAAATGCATCTTCATGTGAAATGTTTTTAAATACTTAAACTCTATTCAACGCACCTACTGCTACTTTAAAAGCGCTTGTCGAAATGTGGTTGAGGGGATTTAAGAACATTTCGAATAGGAGCAGGAGTAGGCCATTCGGCCCCTCAAGCCTGCCTTGCCATTCAATAAGATCCCGGTTGATCTGCCGCAGGCCTCAACTCCTCTCTTGTGCCAGTTCCTCATAGCCCTCAACTCCCTGATATTTAAAAATCTACCGGCCTCCTCTTTAACCTCTGCTACATTTGCAGTGTTAACAGTCGAATTTCATGCTCACTTGATATATGAAAACACCTGGAGTTATTATGTAATTACGGACTGTGTCCTTTTGCATTTGCACTGGATTGGCCACACCTGGAAGGCTGTGAACTGCTCTGAGCACTGGGAGAACATATCGGCCTCGGGGGAAGTGTAGTGTAGATTTACCTGAAGGATATCTAAACTCCAGGCATCAGATTACGCAAAGAGGTGACACAAACTTGGGTTGTGTACCCTGGAATTGAGAAGATTAAGGGTTGGTTTATTTAAAGTTTTCAAGATGTTAGGGGGATCAGAGACGGAAGATAGAGGGAAAACAATTCTGCTGTTGGGGGAGTCTAGGACTAGGGGCCAAATCGAGCCAAATCTTACAGGAGTGAAATTAGGAAACACGTCACACAAAGGGTGGTAGAAGGGTGGAAATCTTCTGCAAACGACAGTTGATGCTCAGTCAATTGTTGATGTTGGAACTGAGATTGATAAAAACAAAAAAACTGCGGATGCTGGAAATCCAAAACAAAAACAGAATTACCTGGAAAAACTCAGCAGGTCTGGCAGCATCGGCGGAGAAGAAAAGAGTTGACGTTTCGAGTCCTCATGACCCTTCGACAGAACTTGAGTTCGAGTCCAAGAAAGAGTTGAAATATAAGCTGGTTTAAGGTGTGTGGGGGGGGGTGCGAAGAGAGAGAGAAAGAGAGAATTGGAGGGGGTTGGTGTGGTTGTAGGGACAAACAAGCAGTGATAGAAGCAGATCATCAAAAGATGAGATTGATAGATTACTATCGTTGGAAAGAGATTCACGTTGCCAAAGTTTTTCTTGCACTCATCAGGACAAGCATTTTGAAATTTGGTACTCTTGCATTTGTCCTGAAGAGTACAAGATGAAAAGGTTCGGTAATGTGGGTCTCCCTTTGCAGTAATATTCAGGTTCTGTGCTATCTTGCGGCTGTTTGACAGGCTTTTGTTAACTAATGGTATTAAGGGACCTACAGCAAAAGTGGGTTTAGGAAGTTAGGTCACAGATCATCCATGATCTCATTGAATGGTGGAACAGGCTCTAGGGGCTAAATGGCCAGTTCCTTTAAGTTTTGGAAAGGATAATTCAAGGTTTATAACGCAAAGGGTGAAATAGCTGTGGGTGCAACATAAAGTGATGAATTAAGAGCATCACACAATAGGAGACAAGGGCACAATATTAAAGCATTTCCCAATGTAGGGTCTTTTCCAGGACTGAGCTGTTAACACTCAATACTGACAGTACATTCTGCGCCTTCAGGAATGCTCTGGAATCTCCAGGAATTAAAGACTGATCTCCAGGATATTGCCTAAAGCATCACACAGGGAATGAAATATTGTGATTTTAAAAATATTTATTTGAACACTTTTGTTTATGAATTTTAAAATCCATTGGACTGGAGAGTGCTGTTTGACTGACAGTGAAAAATCACAAGATCGCAGAATGGTTACAGTACCATTCGGTCCATTGTGTCGATGCTGGCCCTTGAAGGAGCAATTCACTTAGTGCCACTTCTCCACCTTTTCTCCATAGCTGCACATTCTACTTTTTCAGATAATAATCCAATTCCCTTTTGAATGCCTAGATTGAACCTGCCTCCACCACACTCACAGACAGTGCATTCCAGACCTGAACCACTCTCTTCACATACAGTATAAATTGTTGTCTTCCCTCTATGTTGGTATTCTTGTGAAGTGTCCTGAAGAGTGAAAGAGAAAAGCTTCAACATGTCTCTTTTTTCAGCAATTAACACTCACTGCGTGAAAAGGTTTTTCTCATGTTGCCATTGCTTCTTTTGCCAATTATCATAAATCTGTGCCCTCTAAGTCTTGATCCTTCCACCAATGGAGACAGTTCCTCCTTAGATACTCTCTCCATCCCCTCATGATTTTGAACACCTCTATCAAGCCTCCTATCAATGTTGTCTTCTCCAAGGAAAACAGTCCCAACTTCCTCAATCTATCCACGTAACTGAAGTTCCTCATCCCTGGAACCTTTCCCATGAATCAATTTTTACAATGGATAGTGATGAAATGCTTTTTGACTGACTTCAAAGGTGGGGCACGTGTGACGATGGGCATGTTGGGTGACCATTGGTGGGAAAGTGGGGGCAACGCAGTCACTGGCAAGAGGCCATTTCATGAAACCTCCAGGATTATCGCCAACTGTGCGAGAGTCCTCATCTCTTTAAGTTCCAAACTGAAACAAGCTAAGTCAACAAGAGTGAATTTCTAAAACAAGGGCCCAAACACTCATTTCAAGTGAAGCAACATTTCACCTGTACTTCCCTCAACTTTGTCTACTGCATTCGTTTCTCCCAATGAGGTTTCCTTTACACTGGAGAGACCAAACGCAGACTGGGTGGCCGCTTTACAGAACACCTTCGGTCTGTCCGCAAGCACGACCCAGACCTCCCTGTTGCTTGCCGTTTCAACACTCTACTCTGCTCTCATGCCCACATGTCCGTCCTTGGCCTGCTGCATTGTTCCAGTGAAGCTCAACGCAAACTGGAGGAACAGCACCTCATCTTCCGACTAGGCACTTTACAGCCTTCTGGACTGAATATTGAATTCAACAACTTTAGATCATGAACTCTCTCCTCCATCCCCACCCCCTTTCCATTTCTTCCCCCTCCTTTTTGTTTTTTCCAATAATTTATATAGATTTTACTTTTCCAACCTATTTTCATTATTTTTAAATGTATTTCCTTCCATTGTTTTATCTCTACCTTTTAGCCTTTTTCGAATCCTTCACCCCACCCCCACTAGGGCTATCTGTACCTTGCTTGTCCTGCTTTCTACCCTTAATTAGCACATTCCTTTAGATAATATCACCACCTTCAACACCTCTTTGTCATTTTGTCTGTGACATCTTTTGGTTATCTCCACCCATCACTGGCCCTCTATCCAGCTCTTCTTGTCCCACCCCACCCCCCTTAAACCAGCTTATAATTCACCCCTTTTCTATTTTTCCTTAGTTCTGTTGAAGAGTCATGCGGACTCGAAATGTTAATAGTGTTTCTCTCCGCAGATGCTGCCAGACCTGCTGAGTTTTTCCAGGTATTTTTGTTTTTGTTTTGAATTTCTAATAGTGTTGCATTCAAAGGTATGACAAAAAAAAACTCAAAGTGAAGATGTAGCAGGTAATTGTCATGGAAATGGTGAGGGTTGGTTTTGAATATGAACTACTGTCAGATTGCATGCCTATTCTTCATAATTCCTGTACACTATATCAAGGAACACAACCATTAGGTTCAATTCAAAAACTGAATTACCTGGAAAAACTCAGCAGGTCTGGCAGCATCGGCGGAGAAGAAAAGAGTTGACGTTTCGAGTCCTCATGACCCTTCGACAGGTTCTGTCGAAGGGTCATGAGGACTCGAAACGTCAACTCTTTTCTTCCCCGCCGATGCTGCCAGACCTGCTGAGTTTTTCCAGGTAATTCTGTTTTTGTTTTGGATTTCCAGCATCCGCAGTTTTTTTGTTTTTATTAGGTTCAATTACCTTGTTACTTTGTTCCTGTTGAATCTTGTATCTCAGCACTAAAATTAAAGGAGAGCATAAAATAAGGGTTAATTGTCATAGAAATAAATTCTTCAGAAACAGAAATGCATCCACCAATTTGAAATAAACATTGTAACTTGGATTTTGCAATTGGAATAACAGTGAGGCTATCAACGCTTATTGTTATTAAAGAGTAAATCACAAAAGCATCATCCAGAGTCTGCACATGACTTGTTAAATGCGTAAACTAGGAGGTTGCTGCTGAGTTTCCCTTCTCTTCCACAAGCTTCATTACAATGGTACCTCTCTAATAGACTCAGCATTCAAACACAAGAAAGGCTTGAGGTTGTTGTAGGTATCTATTAGACAGCCACTAAACATGCCAGAAAATGTTAGAGTCTGTCCATTCACGTGTAGGTGAATTTTAATTGCCAACCAACCTCTCTGGCTCTGAAAACTTAATTTTACAAGTGTGCAGTCTCATTCCTTCCAATTTTAATTCATGTTGGAGATTTCAAAAACGTTTTTAAAAATTCATTTTGTCACCTCTTTTGTCTCACTTATAATCTCACCTTTCTCGCTCGTTATTTCAACTTTCCATGCCCGATTTTACATTGAATTAAATATTCTATCTTACGTTATCTGGCATTAGGAGTGGTCAATAAAGGCTGCCCTTTCCAGCAACTCCTGCATCTCAAGGAGCAAACAACAGACCCTGCGTGCCTCAGTGAAGAATGTTCAATCACACCACGAGTTCCCTGTAGAGGGCGGTACACTGAAATAGTTCCCTAATTACTGTATGTTGCCATATAAAAGCTGACGAAGGGCAGCTGTAAGAGTAATGAATGGTGAGGGCCGTTTGTTCAAAGGTGACTGCAAGACCTGGGTCATTATTTTTCCTACAATGAAATTATTGGTTGGGCTGGGGAGATGGCGGTGCAACAGCCTAATAATCCAGAGGTCCAGATTAATGTTCTGGGGGCACAGGTTCAAATCCCAATATAAATGGTGGCATTTAAATTCAACTATTAAAATCTGGGATATAAAGCTAATCTCAGTAATGGTAACCATGACAACTATCATTGGTTGTTGTAAAAACCCATCTGGTTCATTTAGTGGGTGGGGGGAGGGGGGGGCAGGTAAAGCAGGATAGAAGGTCAGAGATAGATGGGAGCTGAGGAGAGTTTGACAAAAATGTCATAAACACGAGACAAAGGGGGTGTTAATGGTAGTCGTGAAGACTAAAGCAGGTGCTGATGGTGGGGTGAAGGTAAGACAGCAGAATGTGTTAATAGCAGAACAAGGATCAGCATTCTGTGAAAGAACAACATAGGCCAAGTGACAGATGGTCTTTTTTGGGGGTGGGGGTGGAAGGTGGGGGTTGGGGGGAGTTGTGGCTGGGGGAGAAAGGATAGAAAGAGGGATATGGCCAGAACATTAGCCTCGGCCTCTGGATTACTGCTCCAGTGATATTACTGCTATGCCAAACTAAAAAGGAAGGATATACCAGATTCTTTAAATGACAAAAGGCTTCAAAGAAACTTCTATTTGAGGGAAGAGTCCAAAACTGAGGCTCATAAATAAAAAAGGTGGTATGAGCCAGTCACTACAGGAAATACAGCTGGAGAAATGTAAAGTGAGAATGTGGTACTCACTACCACATGCTGAGGTAGTTGAGGCAAATAGAATAGTTTAAGGGCAAGCTGAATAAACACACAAAGAAGGAAGGAATAGGAAGGTAACTTTGAGATTCAGTAGGGTAGGAGTAGGCTCTTGTGGAGCATAAACACCAGTGTAGACCATCTGAGGCATCTACCTGAGAGGCTGAGGTTAAACCTCTCATCCAAAAGATGGCACCTCTGACAGCGCGGCACTCCCTCAGTACTGACCCTCCGACAGTGCAGCGCTCCCTCAGTACTGACACTCCGACAGCGCAGCACTCCCTCAGCACTGACCCTCCGACAGTGCAGCACTCCCTCAGTACTGACCCTCCGACAGTGCAGCACTCCCTCAGTATTGACCCTCTGACAGTGCAGCGCTCCCTCAGTACTGACCCTCCGACAATGCAGCACTGCCTCAGTACTGACCCTCTGACAGTGCAGCACTCCCTCAGTATTGACCCTCTGACAGTGCAGCACTCCCTCAGTACTGACCCTCCAATAGTGCAGGGCTCCCTCAGTATTGACCCTCTGACAGTGCAGCACTCCCTCAGTACTGACCCTCCGATATGTCACCACTCCATCAGTACTGACCTTGTGACAATGCAGCACTCCCTCAGTATTGACCCTCCGATAGTGCAGCACTCCCTCAGTACTGACTGTCCGACAGTGCAGTAATCCCTCAATGCTCACCTTCCGACAGTGCAGCACTCCCTCGGTACTGACCCTCCAACAGTACAGCATTCTCTCATTACTGACCCCCTGACAGTGCAGTGCTCATTTAGTCCTGACCCTCTGACAGTGCAGTGCTTTCTCAGTACTGACCTTCCAATTATGCAGCACACTCTCTGTAATGACTCTCTGACAGTGCAGCACTCCCTCATTACTGACTCCCCGACAGTGCAGTGTTGCCTTAGTTCTGACCCTCTGACAGTGCAGTGCTTTCTAAGTACTGACCTTCCAATTATGCAGCTCTGCCTATGACAATACAGCACTCCCCGAGTGCTGGGATGCTAGCTAGATTTCACGGTCAAGTCTGCAGAGTGAGACTCAAACTCATGACCTTCTGACTGCTGTGACCACTGAGCCAAGACTACATAATACTGCGATAAAAGCAAAACACTGTGAATGTTGGAAATCTGAAATAAAAACAGAAAATGCTGGAAAATCTCAGCAGGTCTGGCAACAACTGTGGAGAGAGAAACAGAGTTAACATTTCAAGGCTGTATGACTCCTCAAGAGTCATATTGGGTTCGAAACATTAACTCAGTTCTTCTCTCCACAGATGCTGCCAGACCTGCTGAGATTTTCCAGCATTTTCTGTTTTTAGTACATAATACTGCCACTGTCAGCAGTCTGAATACAGAGACACCAATTAGTTGGGACAAAGAGACGTTTACAAAGCGGAACACTGGTTAAAAGATTCCCACAACAAAGGAACCAGCTATAATTATCCTGACAGCAAAACGATAGTGAGCAAAGCTCGGAAGGTGAATGAAGAATTTGATGACAGGACAATCAGCCGATGAAGCAAAGCCCTCAATCCACCAATCAGGGGGCCTATTTACGTTGGTCAGGAAAACAACGATCCAAATGCGACAGCTGCTCTCAAACAGAGCTCTTTAACAACTAACCGGCAGGTCAAAACTGGCTGATGTACAAAAGCACCAACAATACTGAAAACCAGGAAGAGAATTCATGTCCGATACTTGGATTGTGGGATCACTGCTGGCGTGCTTAAACGTCTGAGGTAGCTGGTGCTCCAGGATTAACAGCATTGATTTTAACATGCGTTGCCTGGCGTTAATAAGCAACACCTGCCCCTTTACTTCCTCCCTCCTCACTGTCCAAGGACTCAAAGACTCCTTTCAGGTCAAGCAGTGCTTTTACCTGCACCTCCTTCAGTTTGGTCTACTTTATTCGCTGCTCACAATGAGGCCTCCTCTACATTGGGAAGACTAAATGTAGATGATCACCCTCTCCCAGTCTGGGTGGCATAGTGGTATCGTCACTGGACAAGTATTCCAGAGACCCAGGGGTAACGCCCTGGGGACCCAGGTTCAAATCCCACCATGGCAGATGGTGAGATTTGAATTCAATAAAATTAAAAATCTGATGATGACCATGAAACCATTGCTGATTGTCATAAAAACCCATCTGGTTCACTAATGTCCGTTTGGGAAGGAAATCTGCTGTCCTTACCTGGTCTGGCCTACATGTGACCCCAGATCCACAGCAATAGCCTTGACTCTTAAATGCCCTTGTTCAGAAGGCAATTACAGATGGCCAATAAATGCTGGCCTGGTGATACCCACACCCCATAAATGAATAAAAAATCCTTCCTGTCGCTTGCCATTTCAACTCACCACCCTGCTGTCATGCCCACATGTCCATCCTTGGCCTGCTGCAATGTTCCAGTGAAGCTCAAGGCAAACTGGAGGAACAGCACCTCATCTTCCGACCAGGCACTTTACAGCCTTCCGGACTGAATATTGAGTTCAACAACTTTAGATCATGAACTCTCCCCTCCACCTTGACCCCATTTTACCCCCTGCAACCCACCCCCCCCACCCCCCCCCCCCCCCCCCACCCCCACCCCCCCCAACCCACAGGGCCATCTGTCACGTGTTCTTACGTTTTGCTTTCACAGAGACGCAGACCCTTGTTCTGCTATTGACACATTCTGCTATCTTACCTTTATGCTTACTATCAGCACCTTCTTTAGTCTTTAGCACTGGCATTAAAACTCCCTTTGTCTGGCATCGTTGCCAATCTCTCCTGAGCTCCCACCTGCCCCCGATCTTCTAATTTATACCACCTGCTCCAACGCCTCTTAAACAGTATAAAACCCATCACGTTTCTACCTCTCTTCAGCTCTGACTCGAAACGTTGACTCTGTTTCTCTCTCCACAGTCCGGCTGAATTTTTCCAGCCCTTTCTGTTTTTGTTGCAGGGGTTGGATTTTTAGGTTCGGTGGGCGCACATGATCGGCAGGCCTGGGAGCAGCTGGAGAGTGGACCCCCAGCCTTGATCGGCAACCCCCACCCCCCCCCCCACTCCCCGACTGCAATTTCGAAACGCACTTTGAAACGCTCGGCGCTGCCAGGAACGGGGGTGGGGGGAGGTTGGGGGGATGGTGGGCGCTGACATAGGCGCGGACATGGGCGAGCACGCAGGATGAAAGCTCCCTGAAGGCAGAGAGCTGCCTCGGGGAGCCGAAAGATTTAAAAGCGACCGAAGAAAGATTTTAAAATCCGGTAAGAAAGGTCCACGGGTCAGAATCAGTCCCCCGAACACACGGGCGGGTGAAAGTTCTGTCCGAACGTTTTTTTTTTAATTTTAAATTGAATAACGGGGACCTCATCCCGGCCCTGGGATGAGGTTTCATCAAAAGTCCGCCTGGCAGGTTCGCCCCGTCCGACAGCTGCAAGGCCGGAGGGACATCGAAAAATCGGAGCCCATGGGGACTTTAATGGGCTTAACTGCACCCCCACCACACCACCCCCCCCAAATTGTCGGCGGGCCCACTCCCGACTTTCACACACGTGATGCCAGGAAGCGGTCTATCGCACAAAGGCTGGTGGAAATCTGGAACTCTCCCCCCTCCCAAAAAAGCTGTTAAGACTAAGCGGTCAATTAACAACTTTTGCTGTTTGTATGAGCTTTTGTCTGTGAACAAATTCACTGCTCTGTTTCCGACATTACAACAGTGACAATGCCTCACAGGGCTGCGCAGTGCTTTGGGACACCCTGAGATCATGATGTAAGTGCAAGTGTTTCTTCCCACTCACGATCCAGACTCTCCCCTTCACCCCCACCACCCCCCCCCACCCCCCGCCCCTCCGCCGACCCTCCCAAAGTCTGTCTCTCTCTCTCTCTCTCTCTCTCTCTCTCTTCACTAGGAACATTGATTGAGCAGGAGGCCATTCAGCCCCTCGAGCCTGGTCCATTATTCCGCTACATCATGGCTGATTTATATCTTAACTCCACCTACCCCTGAATGGCCATCGCTCAAATTTTAAGGCCCAGCCCCCTTGGTCCGGACTCCCCTCATCAGGGGAAGTGGTTTTTCACTTTCTACCCTATCAAATCCTTTCACCAATTCCATTCCCTCAAAAGGCTGTGTGATATGATGAACACAATTAATATTTCCACGGCAAAACTGATGAGATTAGATTCAAGAGATGAATCGGGTGCCCAGGCTGCTTCACCTGCTTCTAATTACACACTCACACACTTAAACACACGCTCAAATACACTCACACTTATGCACACACACTTACACACACACACTCACACACATGTGCACACACACACACACACACACACACACACAGGCACGCAACTTGCGCGCACACACATGCACACACTTGCACACAGATACGTGCACACACTCGCACTCACACACAATCGCACACGCACATTCGCGCACATACACACACGCACGCACGCACACACTCTTGCACACACATACGCGCACACACACACAATCGCACACCCACATTCGTGCGCATATACACACACTTACACACTTGTACACACATACGCGCACACACTCACACACACACACACAATAGCACACGCACATTCGCGTGCGCACACACACGCACACACTTGCACACACACACACGCACTCACACACACACACAATTGCACACACACACACACTTGCACACACACTCACACACAATCGCACCCACACATGCACACACACACACACTCACACACAATCGCACACACACACTTACACACACACACACTCACACACAATCGCACACACACACACACACACACAATCGCACACACACACTTGCACACACACACACACACACTTGCACACTCACACACATTCGCACACACAAACACTTGCACACACACACACACACTTGCACACTCACACTCATACACAATCGCACACACACACACACTTGCACACACACACACACACACACACACACACTTGCACACACACACACACACTTGCACACTCACACTCACACACATTCGCACACACACACACACACACACTTGCACACACACACACACACACACACACACTTGCACACACACACACACACACACACACTTGCACACACACACACACACACACACACACACACACTTGCACACACACACACACACACACAATCGTACACACACACACACTTGCACACACACACACACTTGCACACTCACACACAATCGCACACACACTTGCGCGTGTACACGCACACACACACAAACACAGTAGAAGAAAAGCGAAATACCTTGAATGCTGGAAATCTGAAATAAAAATGAAAAATGCTGGAAAATTAAAGGCCACCTGAAGGCCTGACTCGGCTGCTGCTGGTATTCATCTCGGGGTGGGAGGGGACATGCCAAACCTGGAGCCTGAGCAGCTAAACCACGGGGAGCTGCTGGCGGGCTTCCGGTCTGGGGCACGAGTGGCAGGGTCCTCGCTCAAAGGCACTCAGCGTCTGGTGGAGGAAGCCGGCATTGGGAAGGAGGGGGTCTTGCCGAGAGTCATCCCACTGCTGCCGAACCCTCTCTCCCCCGCTGCCCAGCAGCACCACCCCCCACCCACCCCCCCCCCCCCCACCCCGTGACTCACCTGTAGCTTCTGCTTCTGCTTCGGTTAACTGGCATCACAGGCTAACATTTTTGTATTCCGCTCACATTTACGTGGTTAGCGCTGGCCAAACCACACGTGACCTGCTGACATGGCAGTCCTGGCCAATGGAAAACTTATAAATGGAAATAGCCTGGGGGCTGTGACCATGTCCTTTTGCAGCTTGTTCCATTGGGGAATTCTCCTGGGGAAGAACGATATATTTCTTGAAAACAAATGGCGTTTGTAGTTTATGTGGATGGCTACCTTGTGGCCTGGGCTCTCCTCGACAATCCTGGGCCCAGCTGGGTGCATTACCGGCGGTTGCACCCACCCTCCCCACCCCCACCCCCTACCCCCTCATGGTGTTGCTGAGCAATGCACAGCTGCTGGCCTCTGATTGGCTGGCAGCTCTTGGAGGCCGGATTTTCCCACCCCGGGGGTCCTTGATCGCTGGTAAGGCTTCCCACTGGTGGTGAGACTCCCGTCGCCTCCGTCGAGTACCGCCCGATGGGCCGAATAGCCTCCTTCTGTGCTGCATCATTCTACGACCCAGTCAGTACTTTTCTGATGTAGCCTATTCTTATTTTTGATGTGGTAAACGAGCTCTGTAAAAACGCAAGTTGTTACCTATTCCATTCACCTGCGAGAGCTGGTTCTCCAGTCTGTGGCCTGATGTAGAATTCACCCTCTTTGCTACATTAACTGACTGAAATACCCATCCACAGGCATCACGGATGAACCTTTCTGATGGATAGCTTCTTAAGAAAATAAATTCACTTCATATAGTGGGTCACATAATCCAGAAGAGAATTTGACATTTAATAGGCTGTCGAGTTACCCTGCGGCACTGAAGGGTCACTGAGTTGTGCCCAGATATCCAGGTACTGATTTGTCGATATTCTAATTCAGATTTTCCCTGCGTTCTCAGGTTGATGTCTACCTGTTTCAGTTATACACTTAGCATTGTGATCTCACCAACTAATAAAACCTTGCTTCCTTCAATCTTTCTAGTTGAGTGTTCTCATGTTAATCAGAAGTCCCAAGAAGAGCATCGGCAATTACGTGTAGGCAACCCGTTCCTAGTTTTGAGCGTTGTTTTCAAATCCCTCCATGGACTCGCTGCACCCACCACCCCTCCCTATCTCCGTAATCTCCTCCAGCCCCACTACCCTCTGAGGTCTCTGTGCTCCTCCAATTCTGGCCTTCATCATACCCCCAATTTTAATGGCGGCTGTGTCTTTCAGATGCCTGGATCCCAAGCTCTGGAAATCCTACCCCTACCCCCCCACCCCCCCCCCCCACCCCCACCCAAATCCTGCCCCCCCCCCCCCCCACCCCCCCCCCCCCCCCCCCCCCCCCCCCCCACCACACCTCTCTGCCTCTCTAACTCTCTTTCCTCCTTTTAAGATGCTCCTTAAGATCTACCATTTGGACCAAGCATTTGCTCATCTGCCCAAATATCTCCCAAGGTGGCTCGATGTCAGACGTTTTTTGATAACGCTCCTGTGATTGGGATTTTTTACTGTGATAAATATGCCTTGTAAACACAAGCTGGGTGTTGTTGTGCTCTTGCACAGAATTACACAGATTTTACAGCACAGATGCAGGCCATTCAGCCCAACCAGTCCAGGCTGGTGAAAGACCTGACACAGGCACGATAGGCCATATTGACCTCATTCTGTGAGATATCATCTATGATTCTAAATAGGCGCTTTCCTCCTCTCCACATTCTCAGTGTACTAAAACCATTTCTAATTTGCAGTAACTCGAGACGTAATATACCTTTAAGACAAGTATTGGAATGTAAGGTCACATGATCTTATTGACCAATAGCAGAGTAGTGCGGTCTACCTCTATTCTATGTGACAGAGTCTTGGGTTAGTCACTGAGGAGTGAAGACAGAGTTTTTGTGTTGTGAACATATTAGTGTAGTTGTACAGTTAGATTGTAAATAAACAGCATGTGTCTATTCTAACAACGATCTCCGGATGTTCTCTGTCTCTGTACCGACTCGGTCACCCCGAACAAAGTGTGTAACCCGGATCCTTTAGCCCCAACAAACCAAGGGCGCTGGATCCAACAAACTAGCGACGAGAAAAAAAAGCGCGAAAAATCACGTAAGGAATGAGGCAAAAAGTGAGAGAGAAAAACGAAGGAAACCAGAAGACTCAGGTCGTACCTCGCACGGCGGTTGTAAGTTCAAGACAATTTCCTTCTGAGCGTCGAACTAATTCCCTAAGGGATCCTGCAATTTGGAAGAATGGAGCCATTTGATCCAACCTCGGGCGACTGGTCTCACTATGTTGAACGCCTCGCGTTCTTCTTCCAGGCGAACGACATTGTGGGGGAAGGAGAAGAGGCGTGCGATCCTCCTGTCCAAGTTTAGGAGTAAGGCATTTGGAATAATCCAGAACCTCAGTGCCCCAGACTCGAAAGGTTTCGATGATTTAGTGAGCCTGGTGAAGGATCATCACCAGCCCAAGCTGATCAGTGACCATACAAGGATTTAAATTCAACTCAAGAATCAGAACTGCAGGGGAGGCAGTTGCTTCTTACGTAGCGAGTCTGAAGCAATTAACTGAACGCTGCGAGTTCGGGACTTCAATCAACGATAAGCTTAGCGATTGGCTGGTGCGTGGTGTAAGCGAAAGTGCGATCCAGACGAGATTGTTGGCAGGAACAAATCGTGAATTTCTGAAGGCGTTGGAAATCAGTCTGGCAATGGAAGGTGCAGTGCGAGACTCAGAAGCCATTCTAGGAGCGCAAAATGGTGCCGTCCTCCATGTTGGAGCGCGGAGCCTCAACCAAAAAGAGCGCAAAAGCGCAGAGCTTTGTTCTGAAGCGGGAAGCAGCCACATCGAACGGACAAATTAAAAAGGAGATTTCGGCAGCAAAAGCACGGCGTCATGCCAACAGAGATGGAAGTAGACAGCCCCGTGGTGAAACACCATTTTAAAAGATTGAACGTTGCTCCTGCCATCGATTTGGAACACCTCAAGAGAAATTGTAAAGATAGAATCAGGCAGACTGTCGGGCAAAGGCAAAAACCCAGTGAGATAAACAGTGTTGAAAATCCTGAAGCAATAGATGCTGATATGTATTCGCTGTATACGTTAAAGGTAGGAAGAATGGAGCCTATCTATGTAACCATGAGTGTGAATAAGAAGGGAGGTGGACACTGGTGCAGCTACTACAGTGACCAGACAGCACACTTTTCAATACTTGAATCAGGGAGAACATACGTTGAATTTAGAAGTAACTGTTGAACAATTAAAGACTTATACAGGAGAAAGCATAGAAGTCAAGGGCGTATGTAAAGTCTCAGTAAACTATAAAGGTCAAACAGTGAGCTTACCCTTGATAGTAGTAGCAGGCAAGGAGCCTAGTCTCCTTGGATGAAACTTGCTGAAAGAACTTAAAATGGAATGGAGGGAAATCTTCCAACTAAAAGAACTAATGGATTTTCACGGTTATTACAGAATTATGCCTCAGTTTTCAAGGAAGATCTTGGAAAAATTGAAGGGCTACAGCATTGCCTGAGGCAACGCCAAAATTCACGAAGGCAAGACCGGTACCTTATGCAATGAGGGATAAGGTAAAGGCCGAACTGGACAGATTAGAAAAATTGGGAGTGATACAACCAGTACAATCTTCAGAATGGGCAGCTCCAATGGTACCTGTTCTCCAACCTGACCAAAGCATTAGAATATGTGGGGACTATAAATTAATAAAGTGGCAAAATTGGATAGACATCCCATACCTAAAATTAAAGATTTATACACTAAACTGACAGGTGAAAAGGCCAAAAGAAGTTGGATATGAGTCACGCCTGCCAGCAATAGGAATTAGAGCAGAATTATAACAGGCAAGGCAGATGAATTTAGAGCTTGGATTAGTACTTGGGACTATGATGTCATTGCTATTACAGAGACTTGGTTGAAGGATGGACGGGATTGGCAGATAAACGTTCCAGGATTTAGATGTTTCAGGCAGGATAGAGAGGGATGTAGAAGAGGTGGGGGAGTTGCACTGCTGGTTAAGGGGAATATCACAGCTGTACGACAGGAGGACACCTCAGTGAGCTCATGCAGCGAGGCAATATGGGTAGAGCTCCGGAATAGGAAGGGTGCAGTCACAATATTGGGGGTTTACTGTAGGCCACCATGGATATCAGTAAGGCCTTTGACAAAGTCTCTCATGGCAGACTGGTACAGAAGGTAAAGTCACACGGGATCAGAGGTGAGCTGGCAAGATGGATACAGAATTGGCTTGGTCATAGAACTCAGAGGGTAGCAGTGGAAGGGTGCTTTTCTGAATGGAGAGCTGTGACTAGTGGAGTTCTGCAGGGATCAGTGCTGGGACCTTTGCTGTTTGTAGTATACATAAATGATTTGGAGGAAAATGTAACTGGGCTAATTATAAGTTTGCAGACGACACAAAGGTTGGAGGAGTTGCAGATTGTGAAGAGGATTGTCAAAGGATATAACAGGATATAGATAGGTTGGAGACTTGGGCGGAGAAATGGCAGATGGAGCTTAATCCAGACAAATGCGAGGTGATGCATTTTGGAAGGTCTAATACAGGCAGGAATTATACAGTAAATGGCAGAACACTTAAGTGCATCGACGGGCAGAGGGATCTGAGTGTACAGGCCCGCAGGTCACTGAAAGTGGCAACGCAGGTGGATAAGGTAGTCAGGAAGGCATATGGCATGCTTGCCTTCGTTGGCAGAGGTATTGAGTATAAAAGCTGGGAAGTCATGCTGCAGCTGTATAAAACCTTGGTTAGGCCACACTTGGAATATTGCGTGCAATTCTGGTCACCACATTACCAGAAAGATATGGAGGCATTGTAGAGGGTGCAGAGGAGGTTTACCAGGATCCTGCCTGGTCTGGAGGTTATTAGCTATGAGGAAAGGTTGGAGAAACTTGGATTGTTCTCACTAGAGCGACGGAGATTGAGGGGCAACTTGATAGAAGTTTACAAAATTATGAGTGGCATCGACAGAGTAGATAGTCAGAAGCTTTTTCCCAGGGTGGAAGAGTCAATTACTAGGGGACATAGATTTAAGGTGAGAGGAGAAAACTATAAAGGAGATGTGCAGGGCAAGTTTTTTATGCAGAGGGTAGTGAGTGTCTGGAATTCGCTGCCAGAGGAGGTGGTGGAAGCAGGTAAAATAGTGGGGTTTAAGAGGCAGCTTGACAAATACATGAAGGATGGGAATTGAGGGATATGGACCCCGGAAGTGCAAAACGTTTTCGTTGACAGGCAATATGATCGGCGCAGGCTTGGAGGGCCGAAGGGCCTGTTCCTGTGCTGTACTTTTCTTTGTTCTTTGTTCTTCTTTGTCCCAGAAGTTTGTCACCGTAAATACATCCGTTTACCATTTGGTGTATCTTCTGCTTGCGCCATATTCCAAAGAACCACGGAAAGTTTATTACAGGGATTGCCCCATATTACAGTTTATTTGGATGATGTTCTCATGACAGGACTCACCGAGAAAGAACATTTGATGAGCCTGGAGGAAGTTCTGAAACGTTTATCGCAGGTTGGGGTGAGGTTGAGAAAGGAAACGTGCACATTCCAGGTGAAAGAGGTAACTTACCTGGGTCAGAAGGTCGATTCACAAGGCCTGCGTCCAGTTGAAGGAAAAGCAAAAGCCATGAGGAAAACCCCAGCATCAAGGAATCCATCCAAACTGAAATCGTACTTGGGGATGATCAGTTACTACAGATGCCTCTCGCTTAATTTGTTGACAGAACCGGCGCCATTGAAATACTTGCTCAAAAAAAACCAGAGGTGGTCATGGAAAGCACCACAAGAAGAAACTTGCACTAAACTGAAACAGTTACTACAATCTTCTACGTTGCTGGTACATTTTGATCCAATGAAAGAGTTGATATTAACGTGTGGCACATCACCTTATGGAGTGGGAGCAGTGCTTTCCCATCGAATGGATGATGGATCAGAACGACCTATAGGATACGTATCGAGAACACTCAGTACTGCAGAGAAAAAGTACTCACAAAAAGTAAAAGACGGCCTGGTGATCATTTTCGATGTTAAAAAGTTTCATCAATATGTCCAGGGTCATCATTTTACTTTCATAACAGACCACAGGCTATTATTAGAACTATTCAGTGAAGACAGGGCTATACCCCCTATAGTCTCAGCAAGAGCACAAAGATGGGCATTGATCTTAGCAGCGTATGGGTATACTTTTATTCATAGACCCAGAAGTCAAATTGCAAATGCAGATGCACTCAGTCGTTACCCTTGCGAATAAAGGATGAGGATGTTCCAATTCTCCAGGAATACGTCTTTGTTGCTGAACTTCCTGGACTCATCACTGATATGTGCTAAACAAATTAAAGATTGGATGAATCGAGGCCCAGTCTTATTCAAAGTGAGAAATCAAGTTCTACATGGTGGGTCACAGACACAAGAATCCGATGAAATGAAGCCACATTTCCAGAGAAGATATGAGATAACCAGCCAAGATGGTATTTTATTGTGGGGAGCTCGAGTGATTGTTCATCCAAAAGGACGAAAGCCATCGTTATCTGAATTTCACAGTGCACATCCTGAAATTTCCAAAATGAAGGCAATAGCACATGGCTATATGTGGTGGCTGGGAATGGATGGAGAAATAGAAAACTTAGTGAGAATTTGTCTGCAGTGTCAACAAGTACAAAAATGACCTGCAATAGCCCCAGGCAGGGGCCAAGAAGGCCATGGGTATGGGTACACATTGTCTATGTGGGACCTTTTTATGGGAACAATGTTTCTCCTTATCATAGATGCTCATTCAAAATCGATGTATAAATATGAAGTGAGGTCACCCACATCTTCAGCAACAATAGACAAACTACGACAAAGCTTCACCATAAATGGATTACCTGAAGTGCTAGTATCAGGTAAAAGCAAAAAACTGCGGATGCTGGAAATCCAAAACAAAAACAAAAATACCTGGAAAAACTCAGCAGGTCTGACAGCATCTGCGGAGAGGAACACAGTTAATGTTTTGAGTCTGTATGACTCTTCAACAGAACTAAGGAAAAATAGGAAAGAGGTGAAATATAAGCTGGTTTAAGGGGGGTGGGAGGGGGGGTTGGTTGGGACAAGAGAGCTGGATAGAGGGCCAGTGATAGGTGGAGATAACCAAAAGATGTCACAGACAAAAGGACAAAGAGGTGTTGAAAGTGGTGATATTATCTAAAGGAAGGTGCTAATTAAGGGTAGAAAGCAGGACAAGCAAGGTACAGATAGCCCTAGTGGGGGTGGGGTGGGGGGGAAGGGATCGAAATAGGCTAAAAGGTAGAGATAAAACAATGGATTGAAATACATTTAAAAATAATGGAAATAGGTGGGAAAAGAAAAACCTATATAAATTATTTAAACACCAGGAGAGAAATGGAAAGCAATGAAGGTGAACAAGGCAAAAGAGAGATACGAAAATCCTGACGGAGAGAAGAGCAAAACTTCTTCAAGGTAGGCATTCCATGAAGAGAAGTAGCAGTCAATTAAACACTAAGATAAAAGCAAAAAACTGCGGATGCTGGAAATCCAAAACAAAAACAAAAATACCTGGAAAAACTCAGCAGGTCTGGCAGCATCTGCAGAGAGGAACATAGTTAATGTTTTGAGTCCGTGTGACTCTTCAGCAGAACTAAGTGAAAATAGAAATGGGGGTGAAATAAATGCTGTAGCTCTTTCCTACCATGTGAAAGTCGGAGGTTGAATAATTAGGACACATGTGGATCACATACAAAGTGGAGAAGCCAAATATCCAGAGGTGATTCCACTGGTGCTCGAGACTGAATCAACATTTCCTGTTGAAAGAACTCAACCAAGTATAAATGTATTTGAAGTGCTGATTGTACCTGAAAGAATCGAAGAAACAAATTTACAGATACCTGCTGTAGAACCTGAAACTCAGACGACTTCAGTAAGGGAGATGCCAAAGCAAACTTCAGAAGCTGTAGAGTTGAGATGATCTACATGTATAAGGAAAGCCCCTAGAGAGACTGACTTTGTAAATAATTGAACTATGTAAATAATCTGATGTATTGAAAAATTGTAAAAATGTATTTTTCAGTAAAGGGGAGGGATGTAGTAATCTGATATGTAATATACCTTTAAGCAAGTATTATACTGTAAGGTCACATGATCTTATTGTCCAATAGCAGAGTAGCCCGGGCTACCTCTATGTGAGAGAGTCTTGGGTTAGTCACTGAGGAGTGAAGACAGAGTTTTTATGTGGTGAATATATTAGTGTAGCTGCAGGGTTAGATTGTAAATAAACAGCATGTGTTTATTCTGACAATGATCTCCGGATGTTCTCTGTCTCTGTACCAACTCGGTCACCCCGAACAAAGTATGTAACCCGGATCCTTTAGCCCCAACAAACCAAGGGCACTGGATCCAACATAATTGTATAACTTTCTACCTTCATTATCTTTACACAGATCCCGAAACATATGGATTTTTAAACAGAGGTCTTGTGGTGCAGTGGGTAGTGTCCCTGCCTCTAAACCAGACGCTCCAAGCTCGTGTCCCACCCCAGGACTTGTCAGCCAAGGAAGGCGCATTCGTAATGTGACCGAACGGGTTGAGTATCAACTTTAAAAACTTCCGACATACACCAATGGCAGGTGGTAAGAGTGGGAGAGATTCCTGTCAGCAGTGTGATGGAGGGAAATATTGGAGCCTCTACCATCACCATCCAGACGACAACTTGCCTCTAAAAGTGCTTATTGCCACTGCGGCTTGGACACCCTGAGTGAAATGTAGCACGCCATGTTTTAAAACCCAAACTTACCTCATCATTAGGGGTCAAGATTTGAGGGAAGGGTTGATGAGACTAAGCTAAAATCTCCCAATGTTGTATTACTATCGATTTCTCATAACACTGTAAAATTGTCTGTCTTGGAGCAGGGAAGTATGGGTTAAAGTGCCACTGGGCTGACCCTGCAGCAATACCAGCCTGCCGATGAAGTAATGAGGGGCTTCATTAAAGACATGCCACTGCACACTGTTTCACTGGAGAACAGCATGGGAAAAGAGTTCGCTCTGCAGATTAAAAACTCCCTGGTACACATCAAACTTTTTAAATTGGTTCGAATGATACAGAAAACAAAGGCAGGCTTATAATTAAAAGTTTCACTTGGTTGAGTAGCAATTATATGGAACAAGAAAGCAACTATCGATAACAAAGCAAGGGAGTTATACTCAGTGAGGAGAAGCTGTTTCCAGCGGCAGAAGAGTAGGTAACCAGAGGGCACAGATTTAAGGTAATTGGCAAATGGACCAAAAGGTTAGATGAAGGTTTGGGTTTTTTTTTTTAAACACAGTGAGTTGCTATGATCTACAACGCACTGTCTGAAAGGGTGGTGGAAGATTCAATAGCAACTTTCATAAGGGGAATTGGATAAATACTAGAAGGGGAAACACTTGCTGAGGGAACGAAGAAAGAGCTGGAGAGCGGGACTAATTGTATAACTTTTTCAAAGAGAGCAAACATGTAAAAGGCTAAATGGCCTTATTCTGTGCTGTTTCATTGTCAGACTGTACTGGCTAACAGAGCTTTTATTCATTCTTTCATGGGGATGTGGGCGTCACTGGGCAAGGCCAGCATTTGTTGCCCAAGCCTAACTGCCCTTGAACTGAGGGGCTTGCTGGGCCATTTCAGAGGGCAGTTAAGAGTCAACCATATTGCTCTTGGCCTGGAGTCACATGTAGGCCAGGCCAGGTAAGGACAGCAGATTTCCTCCCCTAAAGGGAACCAGGTGGGTTTTTACAATAATCAGTGATAGCTTCCTGGTCATCATTACTGAGACTAGCTTTATAATTCCAGAAAATCTTTTTCACACAACGAGTGGTTCGGGTCTGGAACGCACTGCCTGGAAGTGTGGTGGAAGCAGGATCAACCAAGGCATTCAAGGGGCCATTAGATGATTATTTGAATAGAAACAATGTGCAAGGGCAATGGCACTAGGTCATAATGCTATTTAGAGAGCTGGTACAGATATGATGGGCCGAATGACCTCCTTCTATGCTGTTAGAATTCTGTAATTTATTCATTGAATATCCCCCAGCTTGAGATTTAAACCCATGTCTCCAGAGCCATAACCTCTGTCTTACTGGACTATTAACCTTACCACTGCACCACCATCTCCCCTTACTTGCTCTGCAACTAAAACCAAAGAGTTAAGTCAATTAACTCCTCCTGCTGTGGGGTAAAATTTTAACTTTCATATCACGATGCAAGGCGGGAATTGTGTGAATTGCCAGGTAAAAGGTATAGAAATCATCAGTTTGTGATGAGGGGCTTAAGATAAGGAGCCACTTTATAGAGAACAGTTTCGATCCTGGGTGATCAGGAACATGACCTTAGCTTTATGCAGCAGTTACCAATGGCACAATTTGTGTCGGTGGTAGCTGGTTTTTTGCCAATTTGGCATTTGACAATTGAGCTTCTAAGCCACACGTATGCAATGTTTCCCACAGAACAACAAGCCATCCGGGACACAGCTTCCACAAGGTATTAACACAATCTCTTCTGCAGAGGTTTTTTGCCAAGTATGTTGTTCCCTTAGCAATGCAGGACATGAAAGAGAAATCTTGAGTTGACGCTGATTGAACAAAATTAAACAAAGCTGGCTGTCGAGGAGTGTTCAAATTCTCCCAGTGTACAGCCGTTGCTATTCAGCAATTACACTTGCTATTGAAACAGAATTGTAATTGTTAGGGTGGTTAATAAGGCTTGCACAGTGGTTTCCCACAGGTTTCAACAGGTCTTGGGAAATTTCATATTTCACATTTTTCATACATCACCTACTGTTTCATGAATCTTCACAAGATTGTCACTTCGTGCAATCGGCCAGTGAATCAGAAAATCTCGATTCGCTTGAGTGGTCCCTCACAGAATCTTAGGATGATACAGCACACAAGGTGGCCATTCGGTCCATCATATCTGTGCAATTAGTCCTGAGTTTCTCATTCATTTTATAAAGAATGGGAGGCAGTATTGCTGCTGATGTTCTCAGACCGATATATGTTTTAATATTTCAGATAACAGAGGGCTTTGATTTAAGGTAATTGGCAAAAGAGGCAACAGCAACATGAGGGGAAGCTTTATTTTTACACGATGAAACCTAAGAGTGGCATAACAACAAACTGCACTTATATAGAAAAAAGAAATATAGAAAATAGGTCATTCAGCCCTTCGAGCCTGCCCAGCCATTCAATATGATCTTGGCTAATCCTCTATCTCAACACCATACTCCCACGCTCTCCCCATACCCCTTAGGGTCCAGAAATCTATCTATTTCCTTCTTAAATATATTCAGTAACTTGTTTTCCACAGCCTCCTGTGGTAGAGAATTCCACAGGTTCACCACCCTCTGAGTGAAGAAGTTTCTCCTCATCTCAATCCAAAATGGTCTACCCTGTATCCTGAGACTGTGGCCCCTTGTTATAGACCGCTGCCACCGCCACCCCCCCCACCCCCACCATCCCCAGCCAGAGAAAATACCATCCCTGCATCCAGTCTGTCCATCCCTGTCAGAATTTTATTTGTTTCAATGAGATCCCCTCTCATTCTTCTAAACTCCAGTGAATACAGGCCTAGTTGACCCAGTCTCTCATCATGCGACAATCCTGCCATCCCAGGAATCAACCTGGTGAACCTTCGCTGCTTCCCTCTATGACAAGTATATTCTTTCTTAGGTAAGGAGATGAAACTGCACACAATACTCCAGGTGTGGTCTCACCAAGGCTCTGTACAGCTGCAGTAAGACATCCTTGCTCGTGTACTCAAGCCCTCTCACGATGAAGGCCAACATACCATTTGCCTTCTTAACTGCTTGCTGCACCTGGATGCTTGCTTTCGGTGATTGGTGTATGAGCATACCCAGGTTCCATTGTACATCAACATTTCCCAATCTATCACCATTTAAATAATACTCTGCCATTCTGTTTTTCCTCCCAAAGTGGATAACTTCACGCTTATCTCGATGGGCCGAATGACCTAATTTCTGCTCCTATGTCTTATGGTCTTATGGTCTTATCCACGTTATACTGCATCTGCCATGTATTTGCCCACTCACTCAACCTGTCTGAATCGCCTTGAAGCTTCTTTATATCCTCCTCACCATTCCCATCCCTACCAAGTTTTGTGTCATCAGCAAACTTGGAAATATTTCACTTGGTTCCCTCATCCTTTAACGTAATAAAAATGTCCCAAGGAGATTCACAGGAGCGATTAAAATAGTAAACACACAAGGAGCCAGAATTAGAGGAACGCCGAGATATCTGATGGTTGTAGGGTCTCAGATACCTGCTGCCTATACACACACATGTGAGGAAGGGACACTTGTGCAAGATACAAGAAGGGATTTATCACCTGTGGAACTGTACCTGAGAATGATTCACTGCTGAGTGAACAAAAGAAACTAATGCTAGCGTTGACCCATATTTGAACCTCCAAAAATATAACCATGGGCTTCCATGGAGTAATACCCACACGTGGCAGAAAAAATGCAGCCTTTGGTCTATTCAAAGAACCTTGCTTGTTTCCTCCACAGATGTCAAATCCCCATGTTGTCTTTCTGTTGATTTTCCAGACAGTTTTCTCATTAGAAACATCAAACTTTATTTACAGGCTACAACAGCAGTTACATGCTTCTGTCAAGCTCTGCAACTAGAAGAAGGACTCCCACTCTAAGGTTCCCCACAATTCATTCACAATGTCATGTGATACTATACAATAAGTCTTAAAGCTACAGTCACTATATTCCTTAAAGCTACAATTGCTACATGTACCCATTTTCTGGTTCCAGTTTCCAGTATCTGTAATGCTTTGCTTTTTTATCCATCTGTCCCCTTGTTACAGCCTCACATGCATCACATCCTACTTATATGGCTTTAGAAATAGCCGCAAAAAATTAACACAATATTGTTTAGGGAATTGGATAAGTACTTGCAAAGGAAACATTTGCAGGGAAATAGGCAAAGAGCAAGTGAGTGTGAGAGACTAATTGGATAGCTCGCTCAAAGAGCTGGCACAGGCATGATGGGCCAAATGGCCATACCATTCCATAGATGTTACAAAGTATTGTCCTTATTCCTCTGTAACATCAGCGAAATAAATAATAATATCTCTGTATTAATTTGCTCTTGCGGTGGGTGACAAGTACATTACTAATATGCTGCTGAGCTGTGTGTATTCCAACACATTTGTATATCAAATTGAAATCGAGGTAAGCAAAGGCTGTGTTTAAGTCTTCTTATTTGTTACTTCAATGCTCATTCCCAATCAGTATAAACGGACCAGTTTACTTCTCAAGAGTGGACTGGCTTGCAGTGATTAGTCTAAGAGCCTAGGGAAGAGAGAAACTAGAATCATAGTAGTGGGTCTACCAAAAGACCAGTCTCCTGTTCATTTCTCCAACCAATGACACCAATAACAACTTACATTTATACAGCACCTTTAGGGTAATGAAGCATCCCCCAAGGGCTTCATAGGGGTGTTGTGAAACAAGGTATAACACATAAGAAGGTATTAGGTTAGATGACCAAAAGCTTAGTCAGAGAGGTAGGTTTTAAGGAGCATTTTCAAGGGGGAAAGAGGAATTGAGGGGTGGAGTGGTTTAGAGATGGAATTCCAGAGCTTGAGGCCCAGGCTGCTGAAGGCATGGCCATCGGTTGTGGAGTGATTAAAATTGGAGATTCTCAAAAGGCCAGAGTTAGAGGAGTGCAGAGATCTCGGAAGGTTGTGGGGCTGGAGGGGATTGTAGAGATAGGGAGGGGTGAGGCCCTGGAGGGGGTTTGAAGACTAGGATGAGAATTTTAAAATCGAGACTTTGCTGGACCGGGAGTCAGTCTAGGTCAGCGAGCACAGGGGTGATAGGGGAACGGGACTCGCTATGAGTTAAGATGCTGACAGCAGGGTTTTGGAGTGAGGTCATGTTTATGGAGGGCAGAATGGGGGAGCCAGGAATGTGGTAAAACAGTCGAGCCTAGAAGCAACGAGGACAAGGATGAGGGTTTCAGCAGCTGATGAGCTGAGATGGGGGTGAAATGGAGTGATATTACAGAGGTGGAAATAGGTGGTCAGAATGATGATGTGTATACGGGGTTGGTAGATCATCTTGCGATTAAATGTGACACCAGGTTTGCAAACGGACTGGCTTAATATCAGACTGTTGCCAGGGAGAGGGACGGCATCAGTAGTTAGGGAACGGAGTTTGGATTGGGGACCGAAAACAGTGGCTTCCCACAATAATTAATTGGAGGAAACTTTTGCCCTTCACAGTACTGGATGTCGGAAAAGCAGTCCGATAACTTAGTGACCGTGGAGGAGTCGAGAGAGGTGGTGGTGAGGTAGGGCTGAGTGTCGTCAGCGATCATGTGAAAAACTGCCCTGTGCCTTCGGAGGACGTCACCAAGCATGAAGAAACAGGAGGGGACGGCAGTAGAGAGGGATTGAAGGAGGATGGCGGAGGGCAGTCTGAGAAGGACGAGGAGAGAAAGTTTACTTTTGTCACGGTCTCACAGGATGTCATTCGTGACTTTGCAAAGAGCTGTTTAGGTACTGTGGGATGACAGGGAAGAATCTCCTTGCCATCTTGCACTTTCCTCTTCAGAGGCTGGTGGGAATCTTCCATTGACAAAAGAATACATGAGGTGGTTTCCTGTTGGCCCTGGCTTTAATAACCCTGAGCACGGGACTCTTCCCTGTGCCTGGGGGCAATTCAGAAAAGACCATGGCCCTGAGGCCTCCGCTGCCCTTAAACTCTGACCCTTGGCGCAAAGGAACAGAGTTTAGTCAAGCTGGAGAAATGGTTCCTGTAGTGATTGTAGGTATAACCTTTCCTACTGCCTTTAGAGGTCACATGATTGTACTGATGATTGAGGCCTAAGCGTGGATAATCTGAGGGACGGAGCTTTCTAGTCATGGACCCTGGTTCAAGCACGTAGCCTCTACAAGAGCTCTGTAATAAAGTTATCTGTTTCATGTAATAAACCTGTCCGGTACATCAAGCTCATCACAGTTCCTATTAAAGACATTAAGGATATAGTCCTGCATCACAAAATCATGTTACGTCCAAGAATCACCTCTGTGCTCGCTGACCTATGTTGGTTCTTGGGCCCGGCAACACCTCAATATTAAAACCCTCATCCTTGTTTTCAAATCCCTCCATGGCCTGGTCCCTATTTCCGGATTCTTTCTCTGCAACATCCTCCAACCCTTCAGCCCTCCGAGATCTCTGTGCTCCTCCGATTCCAGCCGCTTCAGCTTCACGGATTTCCATCGCTCCACCACTGGAGGCCCCAGGTCTGGAATTCCCACCCTAAACCTCTCTGCCTCTCCACCTCTCCCTAATCCATTATTAATGATCCTTGAAACTGACCTCTTTGACCAAGCTTTCAGTCGCCTATCCTAATATCTCCCTCTGTGGCTCGGTGTCCAATTGTTCATTTGATAATGCACCAGTGAAGTGCCTTTTTAAAGGCACTATATAAATGCAAATTGTTGTTGTTAGTATGGTATAATTACACTTCTGAAAAAGTACATGTGGTTCTGACAAGGCTAAGTCGAGTGGAAAATTCAAGAAGCTGATTAAACTGCCTGTTCTTATATTTACCAACATAAATACGAATTAGGAACAGGAGTAGGCCATTCTCCAAAGCCTGTGCACCATCTACAAGTCACAAGTCAAGAGTGTGATGGAATACTCCCCGCTTGTCTGGATGAGTGCAGCTCCCACAACACTCAAGAAGCTCGACATCGTCCAGGATAAAGCAGCTCACTTGATTGGCACCCCATCCACAAACATTCACTCCCTCCACCACCGACGCACAGTAGCAGCAGTGTGTGTACCATCTACAAGATGCACTGCAGGAATTCACCAAGGCTCCATCAACAACACCTTCCAAAAACCACGACCACTACCATCTAGACGGACAAGGGCAGCAGACAGATGGGAACAACACCACTTGCAAGTTCCCCTCCAAGCCACTCACCATCCTGACTTGGAAATATATCGCCGTTCCTTCACTGTCGCTGGGTCAAAATCCTGGAACTCCCTCCCTAACAGCACTGTGGGTGTACCTACACCACATGGACTGCAGCGGTTCAAGAAGGCAGCTCACCACCACCACCACCTTCTCAAGGGGCAATTAGGGATGGGCAATAAATGCTGGGCCCAGCCAGTGAAGCCCACAACCCTTAAAGGAATAAAACAAATGAATTTGGTCCCTTGTGCCTGCTCAGCAATTCAATAAGGTGATGGCTGATCTGATTGTGGACCTTGACTCCTCATTCCGCCTACCCCCAATAACCTTTCATGCTCTTGTTAGTCAAGAATCTATCTACCCCTGCCTTAAAAATATTCACTGACCCTGGCTCCACTGCTCTCTGGGGAAGAGGGTTGCAGAGTTTCACAGAACAAGTACCAGGAGTTGGGGCCGAAATGAGATCAGCCATGATCGTAGTGAATGGCGGGGCGGGTTCGAGGGGCTGAATGGCCTACTCCTGCTCCTAGTTCTTATGTTCTTATGTTCAAACCCCTGCTTTTGTCTGGAAGCAACTTTGTTTTGCCAGCTAAAAAGGCCCCCTCTGCTGGTGGTGCTGCTTTGGTGCACAATGTTACATTTCACTTAAAAATCACTGCTGTTCTACCGACTCTTGGATTTAAAGTCCCAGATCCTTTCAGGAATTTAAAAAAAAAAAATCTGCAATTTTTAATTTCAACAGCACTTATATTACATACCCTATTTAGCTAAAAACAGATACAGCCCTGCAACTCCCGTTTGGTGTGCAATTTTTGTCTCTACACTCAAGAATAACTTGCCATAGAGGGAGTGCGGTGAAGGTTCACCAGACTGACTCCTGGGACGGCAGGATTGTCGTGTGAGGAGAAACTGGGCCGACTGGACCTGTGTTCACTGGAGTTTAGGAGAATGAGAGGGGGATCTCATTGAAACGTATAAAATTCTGACAGGGACGGACAGACTGGGTGCAGGGATGATGTTTCCTCTGGTTGAGGGGCAGGTCTAGAACGAGGGGCCACAGTCTCAGGATTCGGGTTGGACCATTTCAGACTGAGAGGAGGAGAAACTTCTTCACTCAGAGGGTGGTGAACCTGTGGAATTCTCTACCAGACAGAGGCTGTGGAGGCCAAGTCACTGAATATATTTAAGAAGGGTTTAGATAGATTTCTGGACTCTAATGGTGTCAAGGAGTGTGGGGAGCGAGCGGGAGCACGGCGTTCAGATAGAGGATCAGCCATGATCATAATGAATGGCAGAGCAGGCTCGAAGGGCCGAATGGCCTACTCCTGCTCCTAGTTTCTATGTTTCTGGGGGGAATGAGTCCGCCCCTTTCTTGCCTGACCTTCCAACATAAGCCGAGTAGTGCAGCGCAGTGGGTTCCCGGTCTGGGGGAGTGGGGGGGTGGGGGGGAGTGGCGGGGGGTGGATGGGGTGGGAGGGCAGTGGTGGTGGAGATCAGGTGGTCATTGGGGGTGGTCAGTGGGGGAGGGGCTGGGTGGTCATGGGGGGTGGCTAGTAGGGGGGAGGTGCTGGGTGGTCTTTGGGGTGGTCAGTGAGAGAGGGGCTGGGTGGTCATTGGGGGTGGACAGTAGGGGAGGGGCTGGGTGGTCATTGGGGGTGGTCAGGTGGTCAGGGAGTTTGGTCAGTGGGGAGGTTGGTTGGGGGTAGGGAGAACAGTTGGGGGTCCTGTGAAGGGGTGGGGAGAGTGGGAAGAATTGTGTGGGGGTGAGTGGGGGGTGGGGGTCAGTGGAGTGGGGGTGTCCAGTGAGGGGGGGTCAGGAGGGTTCCTGTGGGGGTCAGGTGTGGTAGTCAGCCTCATGTGTCTGTTGATGTTGACCATTTTCGGCAATTTCACATTTTTACCACCTCTATTAATATCACTAGTTTAAACATAGAAACGAAACATGTTCCAATGTTTACTTGGACACAGGCCAAGGTCCCTTCTTCAGCCACACATAAACAGGTCGCCATGTTTGTATATTCTTACACTCAGTTAACCTTCATCGGTTTGCCTTAGTTACATCCTATACATATTATATTGATTTATATATAAAATATATTCCTTTAAAAGGATCAAAATATCAAAAAGGATATCACTTGACCTCTATCTCACATACAATCCAGGTTAGAAAAGTCCAGTTTAGCTGTCTCACTTCCCCTTCTACAACCGCTGAGCGGAGTGACCGGGCTTGTAGCATAGGTAATGTTACAATCTTAGCATTTTGTGAACAACTTTAACCACCACACTTAACTATTAATCGTATAGTTACCCCCCGCCGATACAGGATTTGTGTCATTATCGATCAAACCTGATTATCAAAAACACATGGATCCTACACAACGACAACTTGCATTTATATAGCGCCTTTATTGCAGTAAAACATCCCTGCTTCACAGGAGGGTTCTCAAATCCACATCAACGTTGAGCCATGTAAGGAGATTCTAGGACAGGGGGCAATTCGCTTGATCAAAGAGGTAGATTTTAAGGACTGCCTCAAAAAAGAGGGAAAAGAGGCGCAGGGGTTCAGGGAGTATGAGGGAGAATTCAGTATTGCTGTTCTAATGTGTCGGTTCTCAAGCTGTGAAAAACACGATGTCACTATTAGATGCCCGTTAAACACTGAAGTAAATAAAACTACGGCGTACGATAGAGTCATTTACTTTAACCCAGCTTGTTTCTCCATTTTTCTCAGAATCATGCAGCACAGAGGGAGACCATTCGGCCCATTGTATCTCTGCCAGCTCCTTCAAAGAGCTATCCAATTATCCCCTGTAGCCCTGCGATCATCTCCCTGCTGCGACAGTGACAACTCTGGCCGGCTGTGCTTCTTGCAGCCGAGTAAACCACACCAAGCGATTCTGTCACCTCCATTACCTCAGCGATGAACATGTTAAGTCAGCCATCATTTTGGTGCCAGCACTGAGGGGAGGGCTGCATTATTTTTTGGATGAAACGGTTAACCGAGGCTATGTTGGCTCTCTCAGGTGCACGTGGTATTATTTTGAAGGAGAGCGGGGCAGTTATCCCAAGTGTTCTGGGCAATTTTAATCCTTCAATCAAAGACACTGATGTCTGGTCATTATCACGTTGCTGTTTCTGGGAGCTTGCTGTGTCACTATTGTGACTTGCTGTGTCAGTATTGGCTGCTTTGTTTCATACATTAATTACAGCAGTGACAACACTTTAAAAGTATTTCATTGGCTGCAAAGTGTTTTGGGACATTCAGTGGTTGTGATAGGCGTTATATATGGACACAGTATTTATATGGACTAGCCATATAAATACTGTGGCTACAACAGCAGGTCAGAGGCTGGGAATCCTGCAATGAGTATCTCACCTCCTGACTCCCCAAAGCCTGTCCACTATCTACAAGTCAGGAGTGTGATGGAATACTCCCCACTTGCCTGGATGAGTGCAGCTCCCACAACACTCAAGAAGCTTGACACCATCCAGGACAAAGCAGCCTGCTTGATTGGCACCACATCCACAAACATTCACTCCCTCCACCACCGACGCACAGTAGCAGCAGTGTGTACCATCTACAAGGTGCACCGCAGGAATTCACCAATCCTCCTTAGACAACACCTTCCAAACCCACGACTACTACCACCTAGAAGGACAAGGGCAGCAGATAGATGGGAACACCACTACCTGGGAGTTCCCCTCCAAGCCACTCACCATCCTGACTTGGAAATATATCGCCATTCCTTCACTGTCACTGGGCCAAAATCGTGGAACTCCCTCCCTAACAGCACTGTGGGTGTACCTACACCACATGGGCTGCAGCGGCTCAAGAAGGCAGCTCACCACCACCTTCTCAAGGGGCAATTAGGGATGGGCAATAAATGCTGGCCCAGCCAGCGAAGCCCTCATCCTGTGAATGAATAAAAAAATATAAAGACAAGTCTTTCTTTCTAGTGTCAGATAGCTCTGGCTAATTTGCCTTCAGAGTGACATTACCCAAAGCAATATTTATCCTCTTGAAAACAGAGAAAAGAAATTAGCAGCGAGACACGGCTGAATGACTAACTCGGTGCCGCATCTCATAATTAACGCCAAAAATATATAAACTTTATGACTGTCCTTGTCCACCACAACTACATCACCCACTAAAGATAGTGCAATTTGGCTCCTCTGCTACCTTTCCAAGTAGTTCAGAGAGGCATTAGACAAAATTGCTTAATGGATACTATTTCCTCATTAGCACAGGTGGCATCATTAAATGGTTCAATTAATGCCTACAACTCAGTGAACTTTGAACAGAAAGGAGCAAGCTCAGGAAACATACAGCCCACTCCTACTCCTATTTTTTTTTATAAGTCGCAGGTGTGCAGCTGAAGTCTGCAAGGTCTACCTGCGCTCTACAGTGGCTGGTTTACTGGGTGAGAAAACCATTGATTTTTGCTGCGCATCAACATTCAGTATTGAAGGGGTTGTGGTGCAGTGGGTAGTGCCCCTACACTTTGATGCCAGGTAGTTCCAGGCTCAAGTCCCACTCCAGGACTTGATGACCAAGGAAGGTGTATTCATAACACCACCACATAGGTTGGGTTAATACCTGCCAATCCTACCAACATCCAGCAGCAAGAATAGCAGCAATAGAAAGAATGTTGGAGCCTCTATCCATGTCTCCAGACTGAAAAATGCATGTATGAAATGTATGTCATCCCAGACTCCCATTCAACATGTACAAGTAGTTTTTGGGATTGGCTCAGCGGAATTCTCACATGGAGGAGTTCATTTGGAAACTGTCATACATGGAAGCACTTTCCACATGCCCCTGGTGTATAGTGGTCCCGTGACAGGCGTGACTCAGCTGGTAACACCCTCCGCTTATGAATAAGAAGGTTTGTGGGTTCAAGCCGCACTAGAGAACTTGAGCATAGCTGAGGGAGTGCTACACTGTCAGAAAAAAACATCTTTCAATGAGATGCTAAACTGAAGTCCTACCTGCCCTCTCAAGTGGATGTAAAAAACCCTACGGTGCTATTTGTAAGAAGAACAGGGGATTTTTTTTATTCATTCATGGGATGTGGGCATCACTGGCTAGGCCAGCATTTGTTGCCCATCCCTAGTTGCCCTCATTCAGAGGGCATTTTTAAGAGCCAGCCACATTGCTGTGGGTCTGGAGTCACATGCAGGCCAGATCAGGTAAGGGTGGCAGATTTCCTTCCCTGGAGGACATTAGAGTTATCCCTGCTCTCCTTGAGTGATCCCTCCATTAACATCACAAAACAGATTATCTACTCAGCGTCACGTTGCTGTTTATGGGAGTTTGCTGTGTGCAGATTAGCTGTTGCCCTTCCTACTTTACAGCAGTGACTGCACAAAATTGCTTCGCAGGCTGTCGGGCACTGTGGCAAGCCGGAGGTTGTGAAAGGTGATTGAAAATGTTGGTGTGATAGGTAAGGAGACCCTATCTCCTCTGGAAGGGGGGGAGCCCAGTACAACTGAAGGACAACTTTAAAATTTGAGCTGGGGGGGGTGGGGGGGGGGGGTTGATGTCAGGAAGCCCATCTTCACACAAAAGGCAGTGGAAACCTAATATTCTCCCCGCAACCCCCTCACTCCCCACCCCTCATCAAGCCTTTGGGGCTGGGAGTCAATGTAAAATTTCAAAACTAAGATCAATGGAGAGTATTAGTGGTTAACCAAGGATGGAGCTATAATGCAGATCAGCCATGATTCAGCTGGAAGTTGGGAGAGGGTTGAGGGGCTGAATGGCCTCCTCCTGTTTGCACCCTCCTTGAAGATCAGGATGCCAGTATCACTGAACAAAAGTTTTTATTAGATCGCAAAAGGTCAACAGATGCCGGATAAACCGAAGAAGGTGACAGGCAGTGTCATTACAGTGGCTGGTCGCAAGGACCATAAAGGGTTAATACAGTCACAGCTTACCAAGCGACGACAGGGTCACCGGGCGGGCACTGTGGGTGGGCCCGGGAGCGGCCGGAGCCCGCAATCGGCCCCCGGCCGAGAATCCACGTTGGCTGTCCAGTTAACAGCCATGCCAGAGTGAAAGGCTCAGCGATGCTGGAGTGGTGATGGGGGGTCGGGTGTAGAGAGAGAGAGAGAGAGAGCGCTGATGTCAGCGCGGGCACGGTGTGGGGGGGGGGGTGGTGGTGGAGTGGGGGAGGTGGGGCCGGGGGGGTGGGTGGGGCGGGGGGGGGAGCAGGGCTGGGGGGCAGAGGTGGTGGGTGGGGGTGGGGGGGCCGGGGTGGTGGGTGGGGTGGGGGTGGGGGGGTAGGGGTGGTGGGTGGGGTGGGGGTGGTGGGGTAGGGGTGGTGGGTGGGGTGGGGATTGGGGGTGGTGTGTGGGGGTGGGGGGCCGGGGTGGTGGGGTGGGGATTGGGGGCGGTGGGGTAGGGGTGGTGGGTGGGGGTGGGGGGCCGGGGTGGTGGTGGAGTGGGGGGGTGGGGGGGTAGGGTGAGGGTGGTGGGCGGGGGTGGGGGTGGGGATGGTGGGTGGGGGGCCGGGGTGGTGGGTGGGGATTGGGGGCGGTGGGGTAGGGGTGGTGGGTGGGGTGTGGGGGTGGGGGGGGCCGGGGTGGTGGTGGGATGGGTGTGGTGGGTGGGGATGGTGGGGGTGGGGATGGTGGGTGGGGGTGGGGGGGCCGGGGTGGTGGTGGGACGGGTGTGGTGGGTGGGGATGGTGGGGGTGGGGATGGTGGGTGGGGGTTGTGGGTGGGGTTGGTGGGGCAGGGGGGTGGTGGGTGGGGGCGGTGGGGTGGGGCGGGTGGGGTTGGGGTGGTGGGGCATGGGGGTTGGGGTTGGTGGGGTGGGGGTTGTGGGGCTGTGGGGGTGGGGTGGGGGTGGGGGTGAGGGTGCTGGGTGGGGGCGGTGGGGTGGGGGTGGTGGGGCATGGGGGTTGGGGTTGGTGGGGTGGGGCGGGTGGGGCTGTGGGGGTGGGGGTGGGGGTGGTGGGGCAGGGGTTGGGGTGGGGGTGGTGGGGCATGGGGGGGTGGGGTTGGTGGTGTGGGGGGGTGGGGCAGGGGTGGAGGTGGGTGTGGTGGGGCTGTGGGGGTGGGGTGGGGGTGTTGGTGGGGGTGGGTTGAGGATGGTGGGTGGGGTTGGTGGGGGTGGGGGTGTGGGTGGTGGGGCTGTGGGGGTGGGGTGGTGGGGTGGGGGTGGTGGGTGGGGATGGTGGGTGGGGGTTGTGGGTGGGGGTGGGGTTGGTGGAGGTGGGGGTGGGGTTGGTGGGGCTGTGGGGGTGGGGTGGGGGCGTGGGCAGCTCTCAGTGGGTCACCACGCCCCCCCACCCTTTCCCAATGTCCAGCCCCTCGATCAGGCACTGGGAGCCTTTGCTCGAGGGACCCCCGGACAAGCTGCCGGCGGGGTAGCATCTGTTGCAATGGTAACAGGTCCGCCTTCACCGGGGTGAGGTCGTTATTGGCCCCAATTGGCGGCCGGGGCGGGAATGTCAAACGTGGGCCATCAGGGTTTAATTCAGGCGGGGGTGGGATGGTGGTGGTGGTGGGGCTCGGGCACACTACCATCTGCCTAACTGGCTGCCCTCCCCACCTCCTACTCCAAGCTCACTGCCAGTGAGAGCACAAGATTCCTCCCTCCGTGTCAAGAGTATTATTTTGGGGGCAATGATACAGCGCTCTTAGACCATGAGACATTGGAGCAGAAACTAGGCCATTTGGCCCATCGAGCCTGCTCCGCCATTCAATCATGGCTGATACGTTTCTCAACCCCGCGTCTCTATGTCTTCACCACGTTACACCAAGTGTGTGACTGCACTAGAGAGGGTACAGGGAAGATTTACGAGGGGAGAATTATCGATGAGGATGGGCTAGATTTCTTTGAGGAGGAGGCTAAGGGGGATTTAAAATAATGTACATAATTACGGGGGGTGCCTAGATAGGGGAGATAGGAAGGACCTATTTCCGTTAATGGAGAGGTCAATAACCAGGGTGTATGGAATTAAAGTAACTGATGGAAGGGTTAGAGGAGGGGGGAGTGTTGAGGGATTTTTTTTTTCACCCAGGGTGGGGATCTGGAACTCACTGCCTGAAGGGGTGATAGAGGCAGAAACCCTCATCACGTTTGGATACCACTTGAAGTGCTGTAACTTACAGGGCTACGAACCGAGAGCTGGAAAGCGGGATGAGACTGGATGGCTACTTGTGGGCCAGCATGGACACGATGGGCTGAATGGCCTCCTCTGGGCTATGAATGGAACCTGATTGTCTGTTGATTGCTAAACAGGGAGGCTGTGCCATTGTCTCACCACCAGATGGCAGACAAGATGAGTCTTGTTGACTTATCGATGAAGTTTACTCATCTGTTCAGGCTGATCCACTAAGTACTTACAGCGCAGAATCAAGCCATTTGGCCCACTTGGACGGTGCTGGCGATTACGCTCCACATGAAACCCTCTCCCCCACCCGTCTTCATCTCACCCCATCAACATACCTTCTATTGCTGAAAAAAGAGATCTTTTTTTGTCAAAGCTTTTTGTTTTGCACTCATCAGGACAATTTGCAGAAATACCAAATGTAAAGGGAACAACAATTTATACTGCATGAGAAGAGAGTGCTGATTGGTTGGCAAGGGGACTTCTACTCCTTTCTCCCTCGTGCCTCCCCCTAAATGCATCTATACTATTTGCCTCAGCCACTCTCCATGGTAGTGAGTTCTACATTCTCTCCACCCTCTGGGTAAACTATTTCCTCCTGAATTCCTTAGTGGATTTATTAGTGACAATCTGATATTTTTTGCCCCGCGTGTTCTTGCGTTGGAGGCAGCACAGTGAAGGTTCATGACATTGGTCCCTACGATGAGAGCGTTGTCCAATGACGAGAGGCTGAGTAAACTGGGCCCATATTCTCTGGAGTTTAGAAGAACGAGAGGTGACCTCATTGAAACCTACAAGATTCTGAAGGGGTTTGAGAGGGCGGACGCAGAGAGATCATGTCTCCTGGTCAGGGATTCTAAAACACCGGGTTGGTGGGGGCCACAGTCTCAGGATAAGGGGCCGATCGTTTAGGACTGAGATGAGGAGAAATTTCTTCACCCCCACCCCGGACGTTGTGGATCTTCAGAATTCTCCATCCCAGAGGGTTGTGGATGCTCCATCACTTGAATGCGCCCGCCGACAATGAAGAGGCCCTATTAAGGCCCTTAAGTAATTAATTAAGCTGCATTTTTCACTGCCCCCTCAACCATTTGGTTGGCGGACGAATAGGCCAGGGTGGGGGTGGGTGGAGGGGTGGGGGGGGCGGTGTGGGGGGGCAGGAATGAGGTTTCCAGCACTTACTAAAAAACAAAAAAAAAATTAAACAATTTTCCCATTTTTTTTTTTAACATGTCCCCTCTTCACGTGACTGAGTCACATGCGGGGACGGTTTTTTATTTCATACGTTAAAAAGTTTATTTCTGTATTTGAAACCCGTCAGCTCCCTGGGGGCAGCTCTGTGACTTCAGGGAGCTGTCAGCGCGCGCTACCCACACCCCCACCACCCCCACCCCCCACCCACCACCCAACATGCCCAGGCGCACACTTCAGTCCTCGCGCTCCTCCCGACCCCTGACCCCTGACCCCCGACCCTGGCGGCGCTAGAGGCTCCCAGCGCACCTTTCACGATTGGCCAGCGAGCGTGAAACCACAGTGGGAGCCCGATCACGGGCAGCTGTCCGTTCAGCGACTGCTCCCTGGCCGGCCCGATGAGGGAAGTATTCTGCCCCTCACGTACCTTGTGTTCTCGAGTGTTGGAGCCTCAGCCTGACTCCATGGCTGCCTTTAATATCGTCCCAGAGCGCTCCACAGGAGCCATTATCGGATAGAATTGGACACCTGGCCACATAAGGAAATATTAGGACAGGTGCCCAAAAGCTTGGTCAAATGGGTGGTTTTTGTAAAGGACAGAAGGGTCGGGGAGGTTTAGGGAGGGAATTCCAAAGCTTAGGGTCCAGGCAGCTGAAGGCCCGGCCACCAATAGCAATGGAGATCGGTGGTTCCCAAGAGGCCAGAATTGGAGGATTGCAAGTATCTCAGGGGCTTGTGGAGCTGGAGGAGATTACGGAGATAGGGATGGGGGGGGGGTGGGGGGTGTGCGCAAGGCGGTGGAGGGATCTGAAAATCAGGATGAGAGTTTTAAAATTGAGACATTGCTGGATCGGGAGCCAGTGTAAGTGGGTGAGCGCGCAGGGGTGATAGGGGAACAGGTTCCTGATGTGAGTTAGGGCATGGGCAGCAGAGTTTTGGATGATCTCAAGTTTGGAGAGGGTGTGAGATGGAAGGTCCACGAGGGGAGCAAGGGAGTGGACAAGCCTGGAGCTAACAAGGGCACGTGGACCGATTGTTGCAGGGTAGCAGCGAGGAAAGGGATCTTTGGCTGAATCCTTTTGCCTCCCTCAGCTCGATAAACAAAGGCTCATTGAACTTCCTCAGTCACTCCTCCAGCTGAGGTCAAGGGCCGGCTCAACACAAGCCGGGAGCCTATTTTGACTCCAGTCACACTCTGCATCACCTGGATTTGGCAGCGAAGATATTAAACCAATATTTTAATGACATCCATTCTAACCTGCCATGAAACCTTAAGATAGGAAGTCGTTGGTGAGTGAAAAGTTCAATTTAGTCCAAGTTTTAAAAAAAAAATCCTGAGGTCCTATTTTAATGCCAAAGAAAGACATCTGTGGCATTTATTGCAGCGTCGTGGGTGTACCTACACCCACATGGGACTGCATCGGTTCAAGGTGGCAGCTCACCACCACCTTCATAAGGGTGGTGGATCTTCACAAGGGGCAATTCAGGATGGGCAACAAATGCTGGCCCAGCCAGCGAAGCCCACATCTCGTGGAAGAATAAAAAAAAAACCACGGGGCAAAATTTGGCCCCCGTTGGCCGGGCTCAGCAAGAGAAGGGTGGGGGGCGGGGGGGGAGGTGGTGGGGGAGGGAGGGAGAGCGTGAGCGGTCTGGAAACCATTATTGGGTCCGCGACCACGATTTCAGGCTGGTGGGCCGATGAAGAGCTGCCCGGTGTGCTCAGCACTGCCTGTGCAGGGGGTGCGGAGGTGGGGGGGGGGGTGGGGGCGGTGTTGGTGGTGTGTTGGGGGGGTGGTGGGTGAACATGGCAGTTCACGCACGCGCTTCTTCCTCGGGGAGGTGTGAAGGTATGTCGAAATAAAAAAGGAAGATTTTAAAGAAAAATGTTAATAGCACGTCCCCCCTGTCCCAGGTCAGAAGTTAGTCTGAAAATTGTAAAATTTCCTCTCAGCGAAGGGCGAGGCTTCGCAAAAAGAAACACAAAGGCCGTTGGCGTTTTCGCCAGCGAAACGTTTCGTTCAGTTAGACCTTTGACGGCCTTAATGGGCCCTGTCGATTGTCGGCGGGCGTGCTGCCAACTCCCACCTCCGCCCGCTGACCGAGACACCGTGCGAGTGCGCGAGGGAGCCGGGGCTCTCGCACAGTGTCGTCGCCCGTCACTTGATGCTCGTTTGGGGGGTTTGGGCCCGCGCCCGCCTGACGAGTGGAAAATCCGGCCCCTGTTATTGGATTGCATTCGGCCTGAGGATCGCTTCCGAAAGCGGCCTCCAGAGGGCAGCCTGACGTTTTTATTCTAGTTTCCCCCCCTTTGACTCATCGAAACACAGACTCACAAAGGAATGGCGCAAATACTTGCAGCCGGATCGGCCAGTGCGTAAGCAGTCCTGAAATAAAAGAGACAGTTGGGTTACTTCGTTTGAGAGGGATGATTTGTGGGGGCATGTTTTTTCAGCTGAACCAGGGATGAGGGACTTCAGTGACGCGGAGAGACTGGTTAAGCTGGGGTTGTTCTCCTTAGGGCTGAGAAGGTGAAGGGGGGATTCAATAGAGGGGGCAGGTGGCCTCTCTGAAGGTCCAGCCCTCCTTCAGTACTGGACTGGGAGTGCCAGCCTAGGTTTTATGCACATGCCGCTGGAACGGGACTGGTTGGTCGCCAGAGAAACAGACTTAAGATAAAAGCAAAATACTGCGGATGCAGGTAATTAGCAAAAGCGGAGATGAGAACTGTTTTTATGCAGCGAGTTTCCGTGATCCGGAATGCGCTGCCTGAAAGGGCGGTGGGAGCAGATTCAATAATGTTCTTCAAAAGAGAAACGGATAAATACTGGAAGACCTTTATCTTGCAGGAGTCTGGAGAAGGGTTAGAGGACTGATTGGATTTTCAAAATGCATTTGTTCATGGGCTGTGGGCATTGCTGGCTGGGCCAGCATTTATTGCCCATATCTAATTTCCCCTTGAGAAGGTGGTGGTGAGCTGCCTTCTTGAACCGCTGCAGCCCATGTGGTGTAGGTACACCCACAGTGCTGTTAGGGGGAGGGAGTTCCACGATTTTGACCCAACGACATTGAAGGAACGGCAATATATTTCCAAGTCAGGATGGTGAATGACTTGGAGGGGAATCTCCAGGTGGTGGTGTTCCCATCTATCTGCTGCCCTTGCCCATCTAGATGGTAGTGGTACTGGGCTTAGAAAGTGCTGCCTAAGGAGCCTTGGTGAATTCCTGCAGTGCATCTTGTAGATGGTACACACTGCTGCTACTGTGCGTTGGTGGTGGAGAGAGTGAATGTTTGTGCATGTGCCGACAATCAAGCGGGGCTGCTTTGTCCTGGACGGTGTCAAGTTTCTTGATTATTGTGGGAGCTGCGCTCATCCAGGCAAGTGGAGAGTATTCCATCACACTCCTGACTTGTGCCTTGTAGATGGTGGACAGGCTTTGGGGAATCAGGAGGTGAGTTACTCATTGCGAGATTCCTAGCCTCGGATCTGCTCTTGTAGCCACACTGGCTAGTCCAGTTCAGTTTCTGGATAGCTCTTTCAAAGAGCTGGTACAGCCACAGTGGGCCAAATGGCCTCCTTCTGTGCTGTTTTGTATTAAGGTTCTATGAAAGATCTTGGGATTAGAGCTGCTGGATTATACTGATGTTAGTGGAAGACCCTCAGTCATCTCAGCTGCAAGCCGCTAGCTTTGCCTTATATGAAATAAGGATCTGATTAGTTTTAGACGGCACCTCTATACAATATTCTTCCAATGAAGATAGCAAGAATATTTTTATCACCCTGGTCTCGCATCTTGCATTTACTAATCTGTTCATTGTTTTCTTATTATTTCCAATCAAAACCCAGAACTGGAAGTTTCAAATCTATCCATGGTCTCATCTCTCCCTGTCTCCGTAATCCCTCCCAGCCCCATAACCCTCTCTGATCTTCACGCTCATCCAATTCTAACCTCTTATGGCATCCTTGATTTTCAGCGTTCTCCCATTGGTGACAATGTCTTCAGCTACCTCGGTCCTAACTTCTGGAATTCCCTCCCTAAACCTCCCCACTCTTCTACTCTTCAAGATGCTCCTTATAAAACCACCTCTTTGACCAAACCTTTGATCACCAGTCCTAGCATCTGCCTATGTAGCTCAGTTTCAATTTTGTCTTGATAACACTCCTGTGAAGCCCTTTGTCATGTTTTACTACGTTAAAGGTGCTATGCAGATGCAATCTGTTGTTGCTTAAAGGGCTAACGTCATACAGACAATCTGAAGTGCTGTAAGAAAGGGCCATTCATTCAATTAATCCAGTTCTGCAATTTGATCAATTATGAACTCCACCCAATAAAAAAGTTTGTTCCTGCCCCCAAGGCATTGTGGCACAAAGCTCCAGTATACACAGCCGATACTGCCCATCGACTAGACATTCTACAGAGAAATATTCCTTGTACATTGCATCTCCTGACTGCAGCCCAAGAGCCTGCCCTCTGACTCTGCTGAACTCTTAAGATCACAAGAAGTAGGAGCAAGAGTAGGCCATTCGGCCCATTGAGCCTGCTCTGCCATTCAGAAAGATCACGGCTGATCTGGTTGTGTTCTCAAATCCATTTTCCTGTACTTTTCCCAATAATCCTTTGGTTCCCTTGACTATCAAAAACCTGTCTCACTCGGCCTTGGACAAATATCCAATGACCCAGCCCTAGCCTCCACTGTTCTCTGGGAGACCCTCTGAGAGAAGAAATTCCTCCTCATCTCCATCTTAAATAGGAGACCCCTAATTTTTAAGCCCTGACACCCCCTAGTCCCAGATTGCCCCACAAGAGGAGACTTCCTCTCAGCATCTACCCTGTCAATCCCCCTCAGAATTGGGTCTGTCTCCATAAGATCACCTCTCATTCTTCTAAACTCCAGTGGGTACAGGCCCAACCTGCTCAACCTTTCCTCATAAAGACTAACTCCTCATCCCAGGAATCAATCCAGTGAGCCTTCTCTGAACTGCTTCCGAAGCAAGTATATCCCTCCCTTAGTAAGGGGATCAAGTCTGTACACAGCACCCTAGGTGTGGTCTCCCCAATACCCTGTACAATTGTAACAAGAACAAAAACAGAAAATGCTGGAAAAATTCAGCAGGTCTAACAGCATCTGTGGAGAGAAAAGCAGAGTTAACGTTTCGAGTCCGTATGACGCTTCTCTTTAGCTCTGAAGAAGAGTCATATGGACTCGAAACGTTAACTCTGTTTCTCTCTCCACAGATGCTAGTGGACCCTGCTGAGTTTTTCCAGTATTTTCTGTTTTTGTTTCAGATTTCCAGCAGTGTTTTGCTTTTATCCAGTTGTAGCAAGACTTCCCTACTTTCATACTCCATCCCCATTGCTACACCACAGGGACTACAGGCAACTCACCACCGCCTCCTCAAGGGCAACCAAGGATGGGCAATAAATGCTGGCCCAGCCAACAAAGCCCACATCCCATGAATGAATTTTTTAAAAAAACAATTGCCTTCCTAACAACTTGCTGCACCTGCATGCTAATGTTTTGTGATTCGTGTACGAGGAGACCCAGGTCTCCCTGTACCAGGACAATTCTGCTAGCTCTCTCCAGGTGTGTGGCTTGGAGGGGAACTTCCAGCTGGTGGTGTTACCATGTGTCTGCTGCCCTTGTCCTTCTAAGTGGTAGAGGTCATGGGGTTTGGCAGGTGCTTGTAGACTGCACATGCTGCTGCCAGTGTGCAAAAAACTACTTCATTCGCTGCAAAGCCTTTTCAGACATTCTGAGCTCATCAAAGATGCCCCAGAAATGAAAGTCCTTTCCTTCTCCTTCAAATTCAAATCACGAGCTACATGAGGAGATATTAGGACAGGAAACTTTTAAGGAGTGTCTTGATGGAAGAGAAAGAGGTAGAGAGAAAGAGAGGCTTAGGGAGGAAATTGCAGAGCTTAGGCCCCAGGCAGCTGAAGGCACAGCCGACAAATGGTGAAGTGATGGAAATTGGGGATGCTCAAGATGCCAGAAGTGTGGGGCTGGAGAAGGTTATAGAGTTAGGGAGGGTCAAAGAATAAAAAATCAGCAGCTCTTTCATTCCACCCGACCCTGGGGGGGACTTCAGTCTACTAAACTAATTTTGCCTTCAGTCATAGGTGCTGCAGCTTTCCCTAATAGTTCTGTTAATAAAGAAACCTTTCCAATCTGTACAGACAAAGGGTGCACGTTCGATCTCCGGTCTATGTAGAAAAGGATGTTGTAGATTCAGGCTGGGGAAAACAACAGCCAGGATTCTTTCCCCAGTTAGCATTCCATGACCCATCTTTCCTCTGCCTTTCAAGATTTATGTCATGACTTCAGGTGGTCACAATGTCCACCGTTTGGCAGAAGCAAAATACGAAGGACGTTGGAAGTCTGAAATAAGAACAAAAAAAAATGCTGGAAAAGTTCAACAGGTAAGGCACCAACTATGGAGAGTTAACGTTTCAGGTCAATGATCTTTCATTGGAACTGTGGCTGTACCTACACCACATAGACTGCAGCGGTTCAAGTAGGCGGCTCACCACCACCTTCTCAAGGGGCAATTAGGGATGGGAAATAAATGCTGGCCTTGCCAGTGATGCTCACACCCCGTGACAGGCTAACAAAACAGGCTTTAAAAGAGGTAAAGGCAGAGATTACAGATGAATTGGTTTTGATCTCCAGAACTCCTTAGATTCTTAGAACAGTTCCCAAGGTTAGGGGTGTAGCAAAGATAGCCCTGCTGGTGAAGAATGGAGTAAGAGAGAAAACAAGAAATCTATAAGCCCAGTTCTGATGAAGGATCATTGACCTCAATTGTTAACTCTGTTTCTCTCCACAGATGCTGCCTGACCTACTGAGGTTCTCCAGCACTTTTTGTCCTACCATTTGACAGGCTGATGCACCTGGGTCTGACCAGGCCTTCTAGACATCTGAAATATGTCAGGCTCCTGTGAGGCTGGGAATGCAGCATCTCTGAGCTCTGGAAATGTCTGATGAAGGAGAGGGAGAGCGGGGTAGGGGGTGGTGGTGGTTGTGGGTGTGGGTGGGGGCTGGGGAAGGAGGAGAAGGTGAGCTGTGCAGAGGCTCCACCCCTCTCAAGGGCCAGACGTAAACTCCAGTTTTAAGCCATGACCTGATTTGTATTTCTGCCCCTTTTGAGTAGTCTGCCACCAGAGTCCTGGCAAGGGTGGGTGAGCAAGACTGAGGAATAGTGTCCCTGAGGGACAGGGTGTGTGGTAATCTGAGGCGTAATACACCTTTAAGAGACTGTGAGCAGATTGACCATGTGACTGTAAGACCCAATAGCTGTGTAGCACGGGCAACAATGTGAATGTTAGTCTAGAGTCGGGTCTGGTTGGAGAAGCATACATCATGTTAGTGCTCTGTTTGTTGTGTAAATAAATAGCATATGCTTCATTGCATATTGGTCTCTGCATCTACCGTATGTTGTAATTGACTCGCTGGCCAACAGATAAGTGTGTAACTGGTTCACGAGCGAAGCAACCCCGTAGTAGACCATAACAACTGGCGATGTTAACAATTTGGTCATATTGAATTTGTTGACCAATGGCTGGTCAGATTATATTGAACTCCTCACGTTTTTGGCCGATGACATATCGGGGGAGGAGAAGAGGCGAGCGGTCCTCTTATGGAAATGTGGCAGTAAAACGTGTGGCCTAATTCGTAGTTAACCAGTTAATGCACCAAGGAAAGCTGTGAAAACTCAACTGAAGTGAATCAGCCATGCCTTGCAGGCCAAATGTAAGTGCAGCCCTCACCATAGTCATCAAAGTTATCTCCCTCCAATGTGCCACAATTTGGTCATATTGAATTGTTTGATCAGACCACCAATGGCTGGTCAGATTATATTGAACTCCTCACGTTTTACTTTTTGGCCAACGACATATCGGGGGAGGAGAAGAGGCGAGCGGTCCTCTTATGGAAATGTGGCAGTAAAACATGCGACCTAATTCGTAGTCTAACAGCACCCAGCACCCCAGATTCCAAGGATTTTGATGAGTTGGTGAATCTTGTGAAAAGCCACTTTCAGCCGAAACCCTCGGTAACAATGCAGCATTTTAAATTCAATTCGAGGTGTCGCGCCCCTGGAGAGACAATTGCTTGCTATGTAGCAGCCTTAAAACAACTGACAGAGCACTGTGAGTTTGGGATGTCAATTAATAACACATTAAGAGACACATTAACACGTGAGAGTGTGGGACTCACGAAGACGTCATTCAAAAAAGGTTGTTGTCAGAAACGAATTTAGACTTCAGCAAGGCGCTGGAGTTGGCGCCGGCAATGGAGAGCACAGTCAGGGGCTCAGAAGCAATCGAGAGAGCACAAAGTGGAGCCGTACTCCATGTCGGGAGGGGGATATCGGTTAGAAATGACGCGGAAGTGGAACTGAGGATTATCAGAACAGCCATGATCTCATTGAATGGCGGGGCAGGCTCGATGGGCCGAATGGCCTACTTCTTCTCCTATGTCTCATGGTCTTATGGCAAACCAGGTGCTTCCGTTATCTTACATTCAAAGGATTTCAGTCCCCAAACTATAAGAGTAATACTCCGAATACATATCAATCATGGAATTAGGCATTTCACAACAGTGCCAATTGTATACAGAAATCTCTCAAACTTGGAATTAAGATGCTGGATATTAAATTGACTTTCAAGGGACTGGAGAGTTTTCGAAGGATGAAATCAGCAGAAAGTCATTCCCTTTGTTTGATCTTATCAGTTCAATTGTGCGTGACAGCTACGACAATTTTCCATTATCTTTACTGCTGAGAATGAAATTGGTTGACTGGAAAACAACTTTTCACTACAAGATTCCAGTTTTCTTCCCCTTACATTTCTCAGTTTGAAGAAATTAACCCTTTCTCGTCACCTCTCTTTTCTCCTTTAAGACGCTCCCTAAAACCCACCCCATCATTTGCCCCGGTATCTCCTGGTATGGCTCAGAGTCATGTCTGATAACGTTCCAGTGAATCGCCTTGCGATTCTCCAATACATTAAAGGTGCTATATAAATGTAACTGTTATTGCTGAAATAATGGGGAAATACAGTTTCCAACGTCTTCAAACAACGATGGGGGATGTAGTCCACGAGCACCCCTCTCACCTGGTACTGAATATCCAGAGAATTAAAACAGGGGCCTAGAAATTTAGGCCATGCTGCAGCCATATTTTGGGTCTATGAAGCCTCCAGTCAGGAAGCGTATACTCACTATGCCAGGAATTTGTCAGCTGTCATATTGATGGAGGCAAAAAAAATTCCTCTGTGTCAGAAGGTTGAGGGTTCAAGCCTCTCCGGGTAACCGAAATCATTCCACTTTCCTCAGATTCATCGGGGTAAACTGCTCCCAACTATTTCAAAAATCAAACCAACAGGCTGAAACTTGCGAGAAGCAGCAGTTTGGAATTAATTGTTGAAGAGGTAAAGCATAGCTTTTAAATCTGTCAAGTCGCAAATTGGCTGTGGCTGGAGACAGAGAGGGGGGAGATATTTATTGACGTGGGACCACAGAGCAGGGAATCCAGCCAGCAAATATTTAAATATGTTTGCGACTGCCGTTGAACCAGATTTTCAGACGATCAGACTGGCATCATAAGTATTCACATCTGCAATGGAACCAGCTGTTTACTTGTGCAAGGTCCCATTCATAATATTTCCTCCCTCTCTCTCTCTCTCTGCAAGTCTCTCTCACTCTCTCTGAGGAGGTGTAGCTAATGCAAGGCTAACTGGATGCCAAAGTCCTTATGTTATTGTTATGGCCACTTTTCGAATGCTGTGCAGTTACTGCAGGGTGAGGAGAAGAATTTGCAGTTGTTAGTTTTCACACAGCAGATTATGGGAAAGATTGATACAGATTTACAACGGAAGCCAATTGACTCTACTGTGCCAAAATCACTTTGGTCTCTGTATCACTGTTGCATGCAAATGACTCGAGTGAGAACAATGGCCTGAGGCAGCATCTCGTCCCACTACAGTAAAATTATTGATTAATTCAAAGTTCAGATACAGATCTTAAAATATTTGGCAGCGGAGTTCATGTAATCCAAAAGAAAAATAAGTGGAAGTATTATTCTGTGCACCATAGTATTGAAACAATGAGGTTAGAAACTGTAGTAATTAATTAATTACACAGCATTGGAGCACAGACAGCACTTTCAGATCTTTATCAGATGGCTCATATTTTGTTCTGGTCTTTGGTACCGTTGTTGATTGGTGTCCAAGTGCATTGCAGTAATAAAGTGGTTCTCACTCCACTAAATCGCAAAGTATTTAAAAATCCAGCAAAGCAAACAGGTAAGAATGTGAAATGATGCTCAGTACTCATGTGTAATACCCATTGCTTATTCCAGCACCATTACCATAAAGCATTCACCCCCTTGACCACCGACACACAGTGGCAGCGCAAGGACACAAGAACACAACAGTTAGGAGCTGGAGTAGTCCATTCGGCCCCTCCAGCATGCTCTACCTTTCGAAAAGATCATGGCTGATCTGTTTGTGGCCTTTATTCCACGCTTGGACTGGGAGTAGTTCAACTGGAACCAGTTCCAATTCCCATTCAAATTTGGACCAGCTACAACAGATTTTCTCACAAGGGGTGTTTCCCCGCCCCCTCTCCCACCCCCCCAACCCCCCCCAAGCCCCCCACCCCCCGCCCCCCCCCGGCTTGGCTCCCTTGTTGATTAAAAATCTGTCTAACTTTGCCTTGAACATATTCAGTGACCCAGCCTCCATTGTTTTCTGTGGGAGAGAATTCCACAGGATAACAACCCTCTGAGAGAAAAAAAAATTCCTCATCTTTGTCTTAGATGGGAGATTCCTTCTTTATAAACTGTGTCCCTTAGTTCTAATGTCTCCCACAATGGGAAACAGCCTCTCAATATCCACCCTGAGATCCCCTCAGGATTTTATATGTTTCAATAAGATCACTCTCATTCTTCTAAACCCCAATGAGTGTAAGACCAATCTGTTCAACCTTTCCTCATTAAGATAATCCCTTCATCCCAGGAATCAGTCAAGTGAAACTTCTTTAACTGCTTCTAATGCAATTATGTTCTCTCTTAAGTAAGGACACTAAAACTGTACCCAAATGCAGCCTGGCTAAAGCCTTTTACAACTGTAGCAACATTTTCATACTTTTATACTTGATCCCCTTGCAATAAATGGCAACATTCCATTTGCCTTCCTAATCACTTGCTGTACTTGCATACCAACTTATTGTGATTCATGTACCAGGACACCCAGATCCCTCTGTACCGCAGAGTTCTGCAATCTCCCATCATTTAAACAATATGCGGCTTTTCTGTTCTTCCTGCCAAAGTGGACAAGTTCACATTTACCCACATTATAGCCCATCTACCAAATTTTTGCCGATCCAATTAACCTGTCTATATCCCTTTGCAGACTCCTCAAGTCCCCTTGACAACCTGCTCTCCTACATATCTTTGTGTGATAAGCATACATTTGGTCCCTTGATCCAAGTCATTGTTACAGGTAGTTGAGGCCCCAGCACTGATCCCTGTGACACCCCACTTGTTACATCTTGCTAACCCAAAAATGACCCAATTACCCTTACATCTCTGCATCTTGTTAGCTAACCAATTCTCTATTCATCAAATATGTTACCCCCTACACCATGAGCTCTTACTTTGTGCATTAACCTTTGATGTGTCACCTTGTTGGATGCCTTTTGAAAATCCACATACATCACATCTACAGGTTCCCCTTTATCCACAGTGCTTGTTATTTCCTCAAAGAATACTAATAAATTTGTCAAACACAATTTCCATTTCACAAAACCATTTTGACTCTGCCTGATTGTAATATGATTTTCTTATTATCCTGCAATTGGCTCCTTAATAATGGATTCTAGCATTCTCCCTATGGCAGACGTTAGACTAACTGGCCTATAGTTTCCTACTCTGTCTCTACCTTTTCTTGAATAGATGTGTTACATTAATTATTTTTCAATCTGCTGGACCTTTCCAGAATCTTGGGAATTTTGGAAGATCACAACCAATGCATCTACTATCTCTTCAGCCACTTCTTTTAGGACCTCAGCATGAAAGCCACCAGTCAACCTTTTGTTCGAATAGTTTCTCCAGTACCTTTTCTCTAGTGATTGCAATTGTTTAAAGTCATCCCTCCCAAGCCTCTTGATTTTCAAGTATTCTCGGTATGTTTTCTGTGTATTTTTCAGTGAAGGCTGACACAAAATATCTGTTCAACGCTTCCACAATTTCTGTGTTTCTCAATATTCATTCCCCAGTCCCACTCGGTAAGGGACAAACACTCACTTTAGTTATTCTTCTCCTTTTTAAATACTCGTAGAGACTCTTACTATCAGAAACTCACCAAGGCTCCTTCGGCAGCACCTTCAAAACCCGTGACCTCTACTACTGAGAAGTACAAGGACAGCAGACACATGGGAACACCTCCACCTGTAAGTTCCCCTCAAGCCACTTACATCCTGACGTGGAACAATGTTATTCTGTCAGAAATTGGGGGTTTTATAAGCAAATATTTTTTGGGTTTTATATAATTAGCTAAACAGTTTTGATTCTCTCTCTGGACAGAGGATTTCTAAACACTTTGACCTCTAAACAGTCTTAGTTCAGGCTGCCATGTTGACATTACTGAACTGATAGAATGGCATCTTGTGCACCCCCTTATCCATGTAAGTGTTTAGAAAGGGCCAGGATATGACCCTCAGCAGGATGTAAACTAAAAAGCTGGCCTCGAGCAGGGTAGCACACAATGTGGGTGGTAATCACTCTGATTTTTGGAGTGCCTGTCCTGTATCCATTGGGCAGAATAGTTAGATGATTGACACTGCATAAGCTACCAGCCCCCTAAAAAGGGTATATGGATTGGTGTCGTACTGGTGATAGGGGGCTGAGGTGCTGGTGAGGTGGCAATGCTGGCTGGGCAGCTGCCTTCTTCAGATGGAAGATGGACCAGAGGAAGAGGAGGAAACTTGAGCGATTGAGGGAAGAGTTTCCTAACCCTTCGACTAGAGAGCGGAATGCTGTTATCACAAGCTGTTACCAGTTGAATACTTTATCTGTCTAATTAGTTAATGTATCATATCTAAACTGTTGTTTCTTAATAAACTTAATAAACCATCTCAAAATTACTTTTGACTACTTGTCGGCCTATTTAGGTATCTGGGCCTCTCGAGCCCAGTAAATCTTACAATTACTTCACTGTCACTGGGTCAAAATCCTGGAACTCAATCCCTAACAGCTCTGTGGGTGTCCCTACACCACATGGACAGCAGTGGCTCAAGAATGTGGCTCATCGCCGCCTTCTCAAGGGCAGTTAGGGGCTTGACGGGGTAGATGTTGAGAAGATGTTTCCACTAGTGGGGGAATCTTAAACTGGGGGACAAAGTTTCAGAATAAGGGGACGCTCATTTAAAACTGAGATGCGAAGGAATTTCTTCTCTGAGGATAGTGAATGTTTGAAATTCTCTACCCCAGAAACTTGTGGAGGCTGGATCACTGAAAGTATTTAAAGAGGAGGTAGATAGATTTTTGAAATATCGGGTAGTTGAGGGCTGTGAGGAATTGGAACGAAAGAGGTGTTGAGTCCTGGGGCAGATCAACCATGATCTTATTGAATGGCAGGGCCGGCTTGAGGGGCCGAGTGGCCTACTCTTGCTCCTAGTTCTTATGTTCTTATGCTCTTAATTGGACCTTGCCAGTGAAGCTGTCATACTAAGGACGAATTGAAAAAAAAATGATACTCTAGTCCTGTGCAGACAGAGTGCTGCACTGCCTGGGATGGCATCTTTCGGATGAGACATGAAACTGAGGGGGGCTTTTCTCTCAGGTGGATGTAAACGATCCCATGGCACTATTTTGAAGAAGATCAGGGGAGCACTCCCCAGTATCCGGCCTAATATTTATGACCAACACCATAAAAAAAAACCAAGAGGGCTGGATTTTCACAGAGTTTGGCCGACTCGAGAGGCCTTTCAAAATGGCAGCAGAACCCAAATCTGTGATTTCCAGCCCCATTCCCAGTGCCGACAATGTTTGCTGGCATAAGATAAGGGTGTGGGTGACAAACCTGCACCCTGCACTCCTGGTCTGACTGGTTCAAATGGAGGGTAGGTATCTCATACCTCTCCATAGTTTTCGGGGAGTCCGGCCAGCTTCTTCAGGACACGTGGTTCCTCAGAGGAGTTGTGAACCACAGCTTGGATTCGATGACCTTTTGAAAGGTATGTTTAAAGAGTCTTACCTCTCATGCCCCTTCCACACCCTCCTTGACACCACCATGCCCTCCACTTCACTTCCATGACCCCGTGCCCCTTCGCTGGCCTCCCTGCATCCTCCATGCCCAGTCACCCAGTGTGCACTATAGTAACCGTATCAACAGAAACAGTTGGCCAGGCATCTGTTTCACCAGATGGCCTCATTATGAATACTTGTCTGAGCTCTAAGACACAGTAATGGTCTCAGCTCAGGAGGGGTCTGTTTTCCCAGGCTAAAGTGGAGCGGCTGCTTAGATGGATTGACATCTTAATGAGGTTATAATAAATTATTCTTTCTTTAACCTGTTTTTCCCAATATCTGTATGTTTATTTGGACAAGATTAAGAGATATGAAGTAAGGTAAAGCTTCTGTTACTGACATTTTAATGGCCCTGTCTGATTGACCCTCTTCTGGGTTTTAAGAGCAGCAACTTGTTTTCAAAAGAAGATTTCTGAAGAGAGTTTTTTTTAAGCCCATTTCAAGATTTGCCACTTTTATTACGTGGCTCATTGGTTCTATAGTGCTTGCTGAGTGAGTGGGCATGGAGAATGCAGGAGGGCCATAGAAGACGCATAGGGAAATGGGGGTGGCCTGGGGAGCGGTTGTGTGCTTGAGGGGTTTGGCGGGGGTGAGGTGGTGTGAGGGGTGAGGGGTGAGGGTTTGAGGGCCTAATTGCCTTTAAGGCAGCCGGGATGAAGTCCCAGAGGACTGAGGCTTGTCTTTAACCTGCCCACGTCGTCACTCAGCTGCCAAGGTGGCTGCATCTGGACTGCTTCCTGCATGTCGGACTCGATTCTACCCCGACATCCCCGGAGTGAAAATAATGCACCAATTATCTGGAGACGGGTCTGCCGAATCAGGAAATTTCCTTGATGGAGGTTATCTGTTTATTATCACGTTGCTGTTTGTGGGATCTTGCTGTGCACACGTTGGCTACCACATTTCCTATATTATGTCATAAAAGCCAATTACAGCCATGAATTACTTACTTGTTTCATACCTTCGCTATTTCTCCTGTCTCCATGTGCAAGTCCCCTTTTATTTATATCCCTAATTGGCCCTACTCTTTATTTTCACCACCCTTTTATTGTCTATATGCTTATTGTCATAAAATTACAGCCATGAATTACTTACCAGCATATTGAACATTTTAAGGAAGGTGTGGGTCTTTGTTTTTGAATAAATACAGGCAAGGGCACTGAGTAAAAGATGGCTGATAATGTAAAGTGACCACTTTCTGGAGAATTCCTATGTGGATTATACTGACCGACCTGTCCTGAGAGAACATGGAATGTTGCACCTGAAAATATGCCATGGCCTTCTTCAAGCAGAGAGAATTAAAAAGGAGATAGGAAAGATGCAAAGGACTGAACTTTAATCTCCTGCAGTTGCAGAGACAATAGACTGATTACCATGTCTCTGCAGACATCTAAAATCCACCTCCTATTGATTCATATCTCAGAATGTGTAAAATGGTCGGAGATCAAAGAAAACAGACTCTGGGCGCAAGACATGTTTCTTTTTCCCCTTACATGAATACAGGTTGATTAGGTTTAAAAGCCAACTGCAGAGCAGTGTAGAGTGTGCTGGTGCACTGTGCAAGAAGGAGACCAATTAGTTACCCGTGCAATTACAGGCAAAGTCTCTCTCTCTGTCGCTGAAGGTGTAGAATCCACAATCAAAAAAGAAATAGGACAGCACCTTAAGATAATCTGCAGAACCAAGTGTCTCCAAGCCCACTGCAAAATTGCCAAAGTCAGCTCTACCAGGATCACCCTACTTAACGGCCACAATGTTTCACCATCTATGCCTCACGGACAAGCCAAAGGCTGATTTGTATATATTTCCAACTTTTATTTGTACTTTTAACTTCTCATTTCTGATCTGTGTGTGTGTGTGTGTGTGTGTGTGTGTGTGTGTGTGTGGGGCGTTTTTTTTATTATTTTTCTCGGGTTTCTCGTAACTAATAAACTTACCCTTTCTTTGACTCAAGAAAGCCTGGTTAAATTGGCTCCTCATGAAACATGAATGTATTTGGACTGGAAAAAGCTATCCACGGGGAAAGGGATCCCCCTTAAATTAACCTTGCTGCAACCAACCGAGGGGGTTGAATAAAGAAGGGGAGCCAGCTCATTCCTCCTCACCCAGGAACAGAACAAAATTGGGGATGTTAACAAATTGGGGCACATCACCCGGCGACTGGTCATAACAATTATGACAGTGACTATACTTCAAAAAAACACTTCATTGACTGGAAAGTACTTTGGGGCATTCCATGGCCGTGAAAGGTGCTACAGAAATGCAAGTCCTTCTTTTGTACCTAACAGCATTGAGGAAGAATAACTGCCACAAAGACTTCAGCGGCTCAAGAGGCCCAGCTAATGCCATCTATATTCCAAGAATGGATGTTTAATAATTAGTGTTTTTCCCAATGGAAAACTCCATCTTGCTTGTGTTAGTGAATCATCTCCACTTGGAACAGTTCCACAATGTGTTAGATCTACAATTACTCTACATTGGGCCCACCTGCATTCGAGGGCAGGTTACAGGCTTTAGCTTTGGCCTAGAAACTTTTTTATTCTGTTATGGGTTGTGGTGTCGCTGGCAAAGCCAGCATTTGTTGCCCATCCCTAATTGCCCTTGTTCAGAGGGCAGTTAAGAGTCAAACACATTGCTGTGGGGTCTGGAGTCACATGTAGGCCAGACTAGGTAAGGTCAGCAGATTTCCTTCCCTAAAGGACATTAGTGAACCAGATGGGTTTTTACAACAATCAATAATGGTTGCCATGGCCACCATTAACTGAGGCTAGCTTTCAATTCCCAAATTTAAATTCCACCAGCGGCTGTGGTGGGATCTGAACCCGTGTCCACCAGAGTAATAGGCTGGGCCTCTGGCTTACTAGGTCTAATGACATTGCCACCGCGCCACCATCTCCTCTGTCTTTTCCCTGGAGTCACCAGAAATTAAATCTTCAGAACACTGCTGCAAACAAAACCCAGGAGAAATACCATAGACAAATCTACGTGCTTTCTCTCAGTTCACGTTGAACTAGGATCTGGCGCTGACTGTGCGGCCCCTTAAGCCTGCTCCGCTATTCGATACGAGGGGAGATCTGGATAAGGCTTATTGGGTGGATAGACTAAAATGTAAGTGGGAAACATTTCTTTGAACAATTAGTAGTTGTAGAAAGATATTGGAGATGAAGGATGGAGGTGCGGGTGAAAAAAGGCTTAACTGGACTTGGCGATTGGAGGCAGGAAGTCATGTGTTGGAGCCTCCACCCATACGTCCAACCAGAGATGACTTTAAATCAGAGGTGGACCTGCAGGGTGAGGGGCATGAAGGTTGAGCTGTGTTGAATGGAAAAGAGATGTGATTCTAGAGGGTCTGGCCATTAAAAGGAAATGCTTTTTTTATTTATTGGATGTGGGTGTCACTGGCTAGTGCCGGCATTTATTGCCCATGTTTGAAGGGCATTTAAGAGTCAGCCACATTGTGGGTGGGTCTGGAGTCACATGTAGGCTAGAACAGGTAAGAATACCAGCCTCCGCATTCAAAGGATCATCCTCCGCCATTTCCGCCAACTCCAGCATGATGCCACCACCAAACACACCTTCCCTTCACCCCCACTGTCGGCATTCCGTAGGGATCGTTCCCTCCGGGACACCCTGGTCCACTCCTCCATCACCCGCTACTCCTCAACCCCCTCCTATGGCACCTCCCCATGACCATGCAAAAGATGCAACACCTGCCCCTTCACTTCCTCTCTCCTCACTGTTCAACGGCCCAAACACTCCTTTCAAGTGAAGCAACATTTCACTTGCATTTCCCCCAACTTAGTCTTCTGCATTCGTTGCTCCCAATGCGGTTTCCTCTACATTGGAGAGACCAAACGTAAACTGGGCGACCGCTTTGCAGAACACCTGTGGTCTGTCCGCAAGAATGACCCAAACCTCCCTGTCGCTTGCCATTTCAACACCCCACCCTGTTCTCTTGCCCACATGTCTGTTCTTGGCTTGCTGAATTGTTCCAGTGAAGCCCAACGCAAACTGGAGGAACAGCACCTCATCTTCCGAATAGGCACTTTTCAGCCTTCCGGACTGAATATTGAATTCAACAACTTTAGGTCTTGACCTCCCTCCTCCATCCCCACCCCCTTTCTGTTTCTTCCCCCTTCCTTTTGTTTTTTTCCAATAAATTATATAGATTTTTCTTTTTCCTTCCTATTTCCATTATTTTTAAATATTTTTAAATCTTTTATGCTCCCCCCACCCCCACTAGAGCTATACCTTGAGTGCCCTACCATCCATTCTTAATTAGCACATTCGTTTAGATAACATCACCAACGCCGACACCTATGTGTTCTTTTGTTCTGCCGTCTGTGACATCTTTTGATGATCTGCTTCTATCACTGCTTTTGCCTACAACCACACCACCCCCCTCCACTTCTCTCCCCTGACCCAACCCACCCCCACCTTAAACCAGCTTATATTTCAACCCAAAAACAGAATTACCTGGAAAAACTCAGCAGGTCTGGCAGCGTATATTTCAACCCTTCCTGGGATTCACCTAGTTCTGTCGAAGGGTCATGAGGACTCGAAATGTCAACTCTTTTCTTCTCCGCCGATGCTGCCAGACCTGCTGAGTTTTTCCAGGTAATTCTGTTTTTGTTAAGGATAGCAGATTTCCTTCCCTAAAGGGGAATTAGTGAACAAGATGGGTCAATTAAGCCAATCAATGATGGCTTCATGGTCATCATCACTGAGACTAGCTTCATATTCCAGATTTATTAACTCAGTTCAAATCCCACCAGCTGCTACGGTGGGATTTGAACCTATATACCCAGGAAATTAGCGTGGGCCTCAGGATTTCTAGCCCAGTGACATTACCACTATGCCACCATCTCCCTCATTAGGGACGGGTAATAAATGCTTGTCTAGCCAGTGATGCTCACAACCCAGGAACAGATAAAAAAATCTCTATCAGCTACCCCTCAGCCTTCTCTTTTGTAGACGAAAGGGCCGCAGCTTGTTCAAATTTTCCTGATAGGGGTGACCTCTCGGTTCTGGTATCATTCTGGTAAATCCTCTACAGGGCCTCTACTTATGGAGCTTGGGATGGTTCTTAGGAGTATGGAGGAGTTCAGTCACAGCCTTAGGCCTTTCATTTCATGCTTAATTGCCTTCAGAAGGTTTACATTACAGTAGCTGAGCTGTCCTGAAAGCTACAGGAGAGATAGCGTGGACCCTCTGACTGGTGAAATGGAGACCTGTTCCAGAGGTGGTTTGAAAGATGCAATACCATGAATTGTCATAGTGTACATGACATGAAAAATGTGCTTTTAATGCAAGATAAGGTTGCGGAGGGGGGGAGGAAGGCTATCTGGTTACCTCCTCGTCATTAACTAGGAGGCTGTCAAGACATCTTTTCGTAGTAAAAATGGAGACAATTCTCATCTGTTTCCAGTTGCCCTCCTGCTCTTGTGCTGGCACATTGTGACCTCGAGCTATACAGAACTCAGAGAGCTGATTGTTATCACTGTAACTCTTGACAGGACGTTTGGAAACACAGTCTCCCCACGGGGTAAGAGAGTGAATGCACAACCCCCACACAACCACCCACCGCCCCCCCAAACTGTTGGGCAACAGAGTGGCCCGAACTACGCAGGGATCATGGGAAAGACAGCGGGCCTGTCTGATCCAATTCAACGTAACAGCGGGTTTCCACAGCTGTACAAGATCTTATGGGGGTCACTCGCTGAAAAAAAGTTTCCAAAAATATAGCCCAAGATATTTGAAACTGTAAGAAAATCTTGATTAATGGGCACTCTTAAAAGTTAGAACCTGAATTTTGTGGCTGTTGACTTAACGCACCTAAACACCCGGTCCTCACAGGGGCTTGGCACAAGTCAGCCCTTTTACCATACGACCATCTTCACTTTGTGAAGAGATTAAATTCCCATGCCTTCCCCTTCAATAAACAATAGAACAATGGCATTTTTAAGACCTATTTCTTCTGGTTTTTTATTCTGTTTCTTCTCTGGATTTATCAGGCTGTAACCTGTCCCATAATGCCACAAATTTAAATGACAGAAGGCTATTCAGACTGTGAGAACTGCTCCTTGCACACGTTGTAATCAGTCTGTTTAAATCAAATTCCGCCCATCCCGTTTACTCCCCCTTCCTTCAACAGCTTTCTCAACAAAATTCAAACTCCAAGCCTTGTTGTTTATGGGAGCTTGCTGTGCACAAATTGACTGTTACGCTTCCGACATTAGAACTACATTAGAAACACATCATTAAGGAAGATAGGAGCAGGAGGAGGTCACTCAGCCCAACAAGCCTGCTCTGCTATTCAATACGATCATGGCTGATCATCCACTTCAATGCCTTATTCTCCACACTATCCCCATATCCCTTTATGTCACTGGTGTTCAGAAATCTGTCAATCTCTGCCCTGCACTTACTCAATGACTCAGCTTCCACAGCCCTCTGGGGTAGAGAATTCCAAAGACTCAACCCTCTGTGTGAAGAAGTTTCTCCTCATCTCAAGCCGAAGTATTTTGAAATTGTGTCCCCTGGTTCTAGACTCCCCAACCAGGGCAAACATCTTACCTGCATCTACCCTGTCTATCCCTTTAAGTATTTTGTAGGTTTCAATGACATCGCCTCTCATACTTCGAAACTCTAGCGAAAAACAGGCCCAGTTTCCCCAATCTCTCTTCATAGCATAGTCCCATCATCCCCAGAACAAGCCTGGTGAACCTTCGTTGCACTCCGTCTATGGCAATAATATCCTTCTTAAGGTAAGGGAACCAAAACTGCACACTGTATTCCAGGTCTAACCAAGGCTGTATAAAATTGAAGCAAGACTTTGCCACTCCTGTACTCAAATCCTCTTGCGATAAAGGCTAACGTATCATAAGCCTTTCTAACTGCTTGCCGCACCTGTATGCTATGTGCTCCATTAGCTGTTAATGTCGGAAGGCTTTGTTCAGTAGGTCTCAAGGAGAGGTTCAGAGGCTTGTAAAATTGAACAGTAGTGTTTATTGATAACACATAACTATATACACAGGGCAAAATTTTTGCCTTAGTGGGTGGGCACACCCCCGACCTGCTTGGGTGTAAAATGACACGCGTTGATGTTGGGCAAGCGTCCATGTGTCAACGCTCAGTCGGGCGATATTACGGCCAGCGGTCACTCACCAGAGTCAGCCGCACACCCGCCGGCCATTAAAAGGCCCATTAAGGCCATTAACAAGGTAATTAAAATTAATTTTTCACCGCCCTTACAATTGGCAGGCAGGCAAAAAGGCCAAGCGGCCTTTGCACTTCTTAAGAGCCCTCATCCACGGGCAGGCTTCCAACAGCAAATAAAAATAAAGTTAAAATGTTTACATTTCATTTATAACCTGTACCCTGCTCACGTGACAGAGTCACATGAGGGTTCATGTTTTATTACATTTTTCAAACCTTCATTTTATATTTGGAAAAATGTTAATCTCCCAGGGGTGGCTCTGTGTCTCAGGGAGATGTGCAAGCGTGCTCTCATGTGCCTGTGCCAAGTTTGTGCTTGTACTCACCACCCCCCCAACCCTCTGTACTGCAGAGGTAGCGCTGAGCACTGCCGCTCGTGTTTCACGCTGGGCGGGGCCTTAATTGGCCAGCCAGCGTGAAATCGCGGTCCGGCCCCATTCGTGGGCGGTGGTCAGCTTCCCGTCTGACCCCTCCCCACCTCCATGGAGACTGCCCGACAAGGGCTAACTTCTGCCCGTATGTTCAAAGAAAGCCCGGGCCTAGGAGCTAACCTCATTTCTTTCTACATAGGTCTATCCATACAACTGTGTCACCTGTCTGCTGTCATGTGACTCTCTACACCACATGGTGGGCGGTACTGTTCTCCAGTCCCACGTTAACCCTTGCTATGCCGAACATCCTTATACTACAGTTAAACGCTTTGGGATGTCCTGAGGTCATGGGAAGTGCAAATTCTTTCTTTGTTTTCACCTCAACAACAACAACTTGCATTTACCAGTTGCCTTTAACCTAGAAAACTCTCTCAAGGTGCTTCATATGAACACATTCAACAGACGGACATGCAACGTAGGAGCAGGAGTAGGCAATTCGGCCCCTCAAGCCTGCTCTGCCATTCAATAAGATCATGGCTGATCTGGTTGTGGTCTCAACTCCACATTCCATCTACCCCCCGATAGCCTTTGACTCCCTTGTTAATCAATAATCTAATTACCCCAGCCTTAAAAATATTCATTGACCATGTCTCCACTGCTTTCTGGGGAAGAGAGTTCCAGAGATTCACTAGTTTGGGCTATACTTTGTACTTATGTATATAGTTTTAATATGTGTTAAGATCTACTTAACCATCGCTTACAGCATTCACCATGGAGCATTAACTCCCTGTGTAAACACTACCAGAGATGTAGTCAAAGATACTACAGCGATGTAATTGAATAAAACCTTCACTGCTCTTCTAGATAATAGGTGGCTGCTAGGTGAATCTTCAAAATATAACATTGAAGAGCAAAGATGTTACAAAAAACTTGTATGGAACCTTGGTTAGACCACCATTAGGAGTACTGTGAATAGTTCTGGTCCCAATAATATCAAAAATATTTAGAAGCGCTGGAGAAGGTGCAGAAAAAATTTAATAATTTGATGCTACAATTGAGGGGATTGAGAGGTTTGTCTGCACTCAGGTGCTGCTATGGGAAGGATCGGAGTGCTTCAGTTGGGGTTTGGTGAGAGAGGGACTTTTCTGGGTTAATTTCTATCTAAAGTCTAATCTTTTTTTAATTTAGCAGCTAACTAACTGGGGTTGGGAGAAAGTGAGCTTTAGTCCAGCTTTAAATCATGGGTTATACCAAGCTCTGCTGCAGCTGCAGCTAGTAAATTATTTCTGAAGAGTCACACGGAGCGACAACTCTGTTTCTCTCTCCACAGATACTGCTGAGTTTTTCCAGCATTTTCCGTTTTTTCTTTCAGTGAATTAGTTAACTGGCTCAAACAGGTTTTCAGAAGCTAGATTCAGACAGCATAAAAGCGGACCATCTACAGTGCTGCTTTTGTCTTCACTGGAGTGCTGCTTTGTGCTGCATTAGAGTGGTTCAGTTCGAGTTTGGTGAGAGAGGGAGTTCGCTGAACCTATCCTCAGTAAGAAGAGCGGCGGCCTTGGTAAGTAGGACCTGGTGAGTATTTCTTCTCTCCTTAATACTCCCTAACTAGAGGAAGTAAAAGTAAAGGGTGTAATTTAAGAGTAGGTCATGGCAGGGCAGCTTGGCCAAGTGGAATGCTCCTCCTGTGAGCTGTGGGAAGTCAGGCCCAATTCCAGTGTCTAGTGCGACCATTTGTGCAGGAATTGTCTCCAGCTGCTGCTACTCGAAATCCGTGTTTTGGAGCTGGAACTTGCACCTGGGATCACTGTGGAGCATCCACAAGGATGAGATCTTCATGGATAACAATTACAGTGAGGTGGTCACACTGCAAGTAAAGAGTGCACAGGGAGACAGGGAATGGGTGACCACCAGGCAGGGTAAAAGCACTAGGCAGGGACAGCAGGAGTCCCCTGGGTCCATCTCCCTCTCTCCAGCAGATTTTCCGTTTTGTATGCTGCTGGGGGAGACGGTTTCTCAGGGGAATGGAGCAAGACCCAAGTCTGTGGCACCACGAGTGGCTCAGCTGCATGGCCTGGGAGGTGATGGGGGAGCAATAGTGATAGGGGATTCTATTGTAAGGGGAACAGGTAGATGCCTCTGCAGCTGCAGATGTGACACCAGGAAGATCTGTTGCCTCCCTGGTGCCAGGATTAACTGAGTAGCTGCAGGATAGTCTGAAAGGGGAGGGTGAACAGCCAGACATTGTGGTCCATATCGGTACCCAACGACATAGGTATAAAGAGAGATGAGGTCCTGAAAGCAGAATGTAGGGAGCTAGGAAATAAGTTAAAAAGAAGAACCTCAAAGGTAGTAATCTCAGGAATATTCCCAGTGCCAGGTGCTAGTGAGGTCATGAACAGGAGAATAGACCAGGTGAACGTGTGGCTGGAGAGGTGATGTAGGAGGGAAGGATTTAGATTCCTGAGGCATTGGGACCGATTCTGGGGAAGGTGGGACCTGTACAAGCTGGACGGGTTGCACCCCAGCAGGACCAGGACCAATATCCCCACAGGGGTATTTGCTCGTGCTGTGGCGGAGGGTTTAAACTAGATTGGCAGGGGGATGGGAACCTGAGCAGGGAGACACAAGAGAGGGAAACAAAGATAGGAATGAAAGACAGAACAGTAGAAAGCAAAAGTGGAAGATGGGGGAAACAAGGGCTAACAGCAAATTGGGCCATAGTACAAAAAAATTGTGTAAAATTGTTAAAAAGACAAGTCTAAAGACACTGTATCTGAATGCACAGAGCATTTGCAAAAAGGTAAATGAATTAATAGCACAAATAACTGTAAATAGATGCGATATGATTGTGATTATGGAGACATGGCTGCAGGGCGAGCAAGGGTGGGAACTAAATATCCGAGGGTATTCCAATTTTAGGATGGACAGGCAAAAGTGAAAAGGAGGTGGCATGGCGTTGTTGGTTACGGATGAAATCAGTGTGATAGTGAAAAGCAACAAGGGGTGGAACACATTAGTGGGAGTTGTCTATAGGCCTCCAAACAATCGTGATAAGGTAAGGGACAGTATTAAACAGGAAATTAGAGATGCATGTTACAAGGGTGCTACAGTAACCATGGGTGACTTTAATCTACATATAGACTGGGCAAACCAAATTAGCAATAATACTGTGGCAGATAAATTCCTGGAATGTGTATGAGATGGTTTTTTAGACCAGTATGCCGAGGAACTGACTAGGGAACAGGATAGCCCAGATATTGTATTGTGCAGTGAGAAGGGCTTAATTAATAATCTTGTTGTGCGGGGTTGTTTAAGGAACAACGATCATAATATCATAGAGTTCTTCATTAGGATGGAAAGTGAAGTAGTCTGATCTGAAGCTAGAGTCCTAAATCTTACAAAGGTCTGAAGCATGAGTTGGCTTAGATAGACAGGAACTTCATTAAAAGGCATGATGGTGGATAGGCAATGGCTAATATTTAAGGAATGAATGCATTGATTGCAACAGTTACATATTCCTTTCCGGTGCAAAAACACAACAGGAAAAGTGGCCTAACCATGGTTAATAAGAGGAATTAAGGACAGTATTAAATCCAAAGAGGAGTCATATGATGTCTCTGGAAAAAGTACCAAGCCTAAGCATTGGGATCAGTTTAGAATTCAGTAAAGGAGGACCAAGAGAGTGATTAAGAGGGGAAAGGTAAAGTATGAGAGTGAAATTGCAAGGGAGATAAAAGTGGATTGTAAAAGCTTCTATAAGTATGTAAAAAGAAAAAGATTAGTGAAGATAAATGTAGGTCACTTACAATCTGAAATGGAAGAATTTATAATAGAGAACAAGGAATTGGCAGAGCAATTAAACAACTACTTTAGTTCTGTCTTCACGGAGGAAGACACAAATAACTTCCCAGAAATATTAGGGAACCAAAGGTCTAGTGAACAGGAGGAATTGAAGGAAATTATTATTATTAAAACAATAGTACTGGAGAAATTAATGGGACTGAAAGCTGATAAAGCCCCAGGGCCCAATAATCCACATCCCAGGGTACTGAAGGAGGTGGCCATGGAAATAGTTGGTTGTCATCTTCCAAAATTCTGTAGATTCTGGCACAGCCCCAGCTGATTCGAGGGTGGTAAATGTAAACCCACTATTTGAAAAAGGAGGGAAGGAGAAAACAGCAAATTATAGACCAGTTAGCCTAACATTGGTAGTAGGGAAATGCTAGAATCTATTATAAAGGATGTGATAACAGGACAACTAGAAAATATCAACAGGATTAGACAAAGTCAACATGGGTTTAGGAAAGGGAAATCATGTTTGACACACCTACTGGAGTTTTTTGAGGAAGTAACTAGCAGAATAGATAAGGGAGAACCAGTGGATGTGGTGTATTTGGATTCTCAGAAAGCTTTTGATAAAGTCCCACATAAAAGGTTAGCGTGTAAAATTAATGCACATGGGATTGGGGGTAATTTATGGGCATCAGTTGAGAATTGGTTAGCAGACAAGAAACAGAGAGTAGGAATAAATGGATCTTTTTTCAGAATGGCAGGTGGTGACTAGTGGGGTACCACAGTGGTCAGATCTTGGGCCCCAGTTATTCACAATATATATCAATGATTTGGATGACTTGAGTACACGAGCAAGGATGTCTTACTGCATCCTTACAGGGCCTTGGTGAGACTACACCTGGAGTATTATGTGCAGTTTTTACTGGTGCTCCATTTTAAGGTATACAAGACCAGTTTGGACCAGTATCCTTACTTCCCAGTTTTTGCTTTTTTTTTTGTTCTGGGATGCTCTGGGTATTATGTAGTATTATAACTTAGATGGGGTGGGGTGGGGGTGTTGGGGAGGGGGGTTGGTGTGGGTGGGTGGTCCATGATTACTGATACATTTGAAAAGGGGTCCTTCAACCAAAGGTGTTTGAGAGCCATGTCGCTCTCGCACAAAGTCAGGATCCACATACACTTGGCATCTGGTTTCCCTTTGCACAAATTCCTTAGATTCTACTTTAAAAAGACAGCCTGTACCCCAAACCAGGGCATGGTAAAGGCAGAGCATGCAGGGAACAGAACAGTGTAACCAAAGAAGGGAATGGCAATGCATTCCAGTGCACGCCACTTAAATGAATTTGGCCTCACAGTTCAAGGTCAAGGAGTAATCACACACTTCGATAGGCAGTAAATAAGCTAATTACTGTCAAAATCCTGGCTTTCTTGATAAAACATCGAGTAGCTAAATCTGCTCCACATTGTAAGATGAGTGACTTAATGGTCAAGCTGAAGGATGATAATTGAAGAAAGGGTGAAGTCTTGTTACACACAGGTAATTATGGACTATAGACAGCATTGGCGTTTTGGATTCTTCGAAGAGAAGTATTAGCAATGAAGTATTGCTGCTTTTTAACTTGCGTTCGGGAAACTTGACTTTGTTAAAAAATTTTATTAAGCCTTAAAAGCCTTCATGAAACCTCAGCACAGCTGACTCCGGTGCGCGCCCGCCGAACTGTAGATCAGAATGACTCGCGGTGACATTAGGAGGCACGCCTGATGGTCATTTTACGTGTCAACGAGCGGGACCCACCCCCGCAAGCCAACCCGAAGATTCTGGCCCAAGTCTCTGGAGTGGGACTTAAACCCACAGCTCATTGCTTTGGAGGTAAGAGTGCTACTCACTGAGTCACAGGTAACACCAACTGCTGCTGCGTCTGTATTATAGGTCCTTGTCTTAGTCTATATTTTCAGAAAAATTTACACTTGAACCATATATGATTGTTGCCTTTACTGCACCAGAATAAGTTACGTAGAATTTACAGCACTGAAACGGACCATTTGACTCAACAGGTCCAGGCTTGTATTTATGTTCTAAATGGGCCTACTCCCAACCCCTGTCATCTCACCCTATCAACTTATCCTTCCTTTCCTTTCTTCTCATGTGTTTACTTGGCATCCCCTGAAATGCTTCTACCATCCTGTGCGGTAGCCAGTTCCCCGTTCTCACCACACTCTGGGCAGAGAAGTTTATACTGCATTCCCTATTCAGTTTATCGGCGATTACCTTATCTCTCTGGCCCCTAGAATTTTACCTAAACATGATTTTAGTCGCGAGCAGCAGCATCGCTTTCCCACTGATTTTAAAATTTTAGCGTTTGGCACAGCGCACGATCGAAAGGGAAACATTTCCAAGATGTGAAGGAAAGGATTTTTTAAGTAATGGGTGGTTAGGATTTGGAATGTGCAGCCTGATATGATGGTGGATACAGATTCATAGAACCATAGATCCATAGAACACTACAGCACAGAAAACAGGCCATTTGGCCCTTCCAGTCTGTGCCGAAATATTATTCCACTAATCCCATTGACCTGCACCTAGTCCATAACCCTCCAGACCTCTCCCATCCATGTATCTATCTAATTTATTCTTAAAACCTAAGAGTGAGCCCGCATTTACTATGTCAGATGGCAGCTCGTTCCACACCCTCACCACTCTCTCTGACTGAAGAAGTTCCCCCTAATGTTCCCCCTAAACCTTTCCCCTTTCACCCTAAAGCTATGTCCTCTCGTGTTTATCTCTCCTAATCTAAGTGGAAAGAGCCTACTCGCATTTACTCTGACTATACCCCTCATAATTTTGTAAACATCTATCAAATCTCCCCTCATTCTTCTACACTCCAAGGAATAAAGTCCAAACCTGTTTAATCTTTCCCTGTAACTCAACTCCTTAATAGCAGCTTTTCTGCTGTCAGTATCCTGTTCAGCTCTATAGTCCAGTATTTTTTAATATGAATGAGCTAGGGGAGCGAAGATGATAACTTGTTGGTGCATTGTATGTGGCAACAAAAATATTCAGTCTTCTTTCAAGTGTCCTTTGAATTTTATTTTTTATCGAGGGATTTAATGGTTCTATTTTAAAATTGTGAAGAGTTTAAATTGAGTAAACAAACAGAACAATGGCTGAGAGGTCGATAATCAGAGGGCACAGATTGAAGTGAAAGCGAAATAGTGCAGATGCTAGAAATTTGAAGTACAGACAGGGTTCTGAGTTCTGGTGAAATGTCAGCGACTGCGAAAAATCAAGTTTCTCTCTCCGCAGATGCTGTCCGACCTGCTGATTGCCTCTAACATTTTCTGTTTGTCAACATGGATTTAAGTCGTTTTGGATAAAGAGCCAGAGTTCAGATGAAGGAACCTTTTTTTCCTTAGTCAATTTTGGAATGTGCTGCCTGAAAGGGTGGTGGAAGCAGAGTCAGTTCAGATAGGAATTAGATAAATACTTGAAGGAACATGGGGAGTTTTTAAAATTCTTTCATGGAATGTAGGCATCACTGGCAATGCCATTTTAGAGGCAATCACATTATGGTGCTCTAGAGTCATATGTAGAAATTTCCTTCCTTAAAGGGAACATTAGTGAACCAGATGGGCTTGTTATGACACTCGATGATGGCTGTCATGGTCATAATCACTGAGACTAGCTTTCGATTCCATATTTTTTATTAGTCGAATTTAAATTCCACCAGCTGCTGTGGTGGGATTTCAACTCATGTCCCCAGAGCATTAGCCTAGGCTTCTGGATTACTAGTTCAGTAATATTACCATCATGCCACCATCACCCCTCAAATGGCAGGTGAACGCGTCCAACAGGGTGGCTCTTTGAAGGAGCCAGCACAAACCCATTGGGCTGAATGGCCTCCTGTTCTGATAAAAACAAAAAAAATATAAAAACAAAAAACTGCAGATGCTGGAAATCCAAAACAAAAACAGAATTACCTGGAAAAACTCAGCAGGTCTGGCAGCATCGGCGGGGAACAAAAGAGTTGACGTTTTGAGTCCTCATGAGGGTCATGGAATCATAAAGCAGTACAGAACAGAAGGAGAAACAAAAGCAGAATTACCTGGAAAAACTCAGCAGATCTGGCAGCATCGGCGGAGAAGAAAAGAGTTGACGTTTCGAGTCCTCATGAGGGTCATGAGGGTCATGAGGACTCAAAACGTCAACTCTTTTCTTCTCCGTCGATGCTGCCAGACCTGCTGAGTTTTTCCAGGTAATTCTGCTTTTGTTTCTCCTTCTGTTCTGTACTGCTCTATGATTCCAAGACCGCCTAATCCAATCCAGATCTGTCACCTTTCCAAAGAAACTAACACTATTTACCAGCAACCAGTACTATTTACCGGAACATTATAAAGTTAGGAAGGCACACACTGCAGTTGAAGCCAAATCGACCGTTAGTCACAAGGGGGCTATTCAGTGGCTGGAATCCAAAATGATTCGCTTGATGCTGGGCTTTCTCTAAACGCTCCAGCCCCGGTGAGACACTGTCTATCCTGTGTGAACAACTCCCTTTGAAAATGGTGCTGAGGGCTGTAACCAAGAAACAGCTGTTTCCTGCCACCTTGCATGCTGGATTGATTTACTCCTTTCATCATCTTTCCGCCTTTAATCCTCAAACAATTGTTTCACATCTGGATCCAGGAAAGGATTTGTGAGTTTGTTTTTAATTTAATGCGGCGTGATTAAAAAGCCTCATGGAGCAGCCAGAGAGGAGAGATTGGCTGGAATCGCAGTGGATCTCACAAAATAAAACAGAAAGGTAAAGGCAAAATACTGCGGATGCTGGAAACCTGAAACAGAAACAAAAAAAGTTGCTGGAGAGTTAACGTTTCGAGTCCGTATGACTCTTCTTTAGAGCTAAAGAGAAGTAAAAATGTGGTGAAAAGTATACTGTTTAAGGGGGCTGGAACAGGTAGAGCTGGATAGAAGGCCAGCGATAGGTGGAGGCAAAGGAGGGATTGCAAAAGATGTCATAAACAAAAGGTCAAAGTGGTGTTGGGATTCGAACACAGGTCCCCAGAGGATTACCCTGGGTCTCTGGAATACTAGCCCAGTGACAATACCACTACATTACCACTGCACCCCCTTCAGTGGTGCGAAGTTACAGAGAGGAAACTCATTGGCGTTTGTCTGTGGCAATATTATCCTAAATTGTGATTTAACCACACTTTCTATCAAGTCGTTGTTTAGAGAGAGGTTTGCCCAGGGTTTGTTCTGCTGTTGGTAGATGGGTCTCAAGAAGTTGGGTGGCATAATGACAAAGGAAAATTTATTCATTGTCCAAGTCTGGTCACCGTGGGCAGGACTTTATGCTCCCTGACTGGCGAGTATCACCTTACAGCAATTAACGCTGCTCCCAGTGGTAACTTGCTGCAGGGCAGCTGTCTGGAGTGGAGCTGGGATCCCCCCTCCCCCCTGACCTTTTAGCTGGGCATTGTTGGGAGGGGGCTGGCCGGTGCCACAGCACCTCCCAAAATCCAGCCCCAATCCAGCCCCATGTCAACGATTGCCTTATTCTTAAAATCAGGTGATCATCAGCAACACGAACGTTCGAACAGCTTGCTCCAGTTTAAAAATGTTGACGCTAACAGATTATTTCAGAGGAATAGGGGCAGAATTGGGACTGGGAACATAATTATTAAGTCAGAAGAGTCGTACGGACTCGAAACGTTAACTGTGTTCCTCTCCGCAGGTGCTGTCAGACCTGCTGAGTTTCTCCAGGTATTCTTGTTTTTGTTTTGTTTATAAAGTTGATGTGCAATGAGTTTGATTAGATGCTGGAATATATTTCTTTTTACGGGGAGGCATTATCCTCTGAAACAAATGACCAAATGGTGCAGCGAGTATGGATTTGCTGAAGTACCTCAGAGAACAGGAGCTGGGGAAGTGGTGGTGTAGTGGGAGTATCACTAGCCTAATAATCCAGGGATCCCTCGCACAACCACCCCCAGACTACCACTTTGGGTCACAAGTTCAAATCCCACCATGGCAGCTAGTGGAATTTAAGTTCAATAAAAGTGACCACGAAATGATTGTTGATTGTCTTATGTCATCTATCTCACTAATTCTCTGCCGTCCTTACCTGGTCTGGCCTACATGTGACTCCAGACCCACAGCAATGGCCTAGTTCAAGTGCAGTTAGAGAAGGGGGAACAAATGCTGGCCTTGCAAGTGAGACCCACATCCCAGAAAGAATAAAGGAAATAAAGGCAAGCTTCTGAGAGGTATGAAAGCAGATTGTGTGAGGATAGTTGCAAATAAGGAGATTCAGAGCAGTTTCCAAAACAGAGCTTCCATGTTCTCTTGGGGATGCAATTAAGCATTCTCATCCTTTGTCTTCAAGTCTCCTCCAGTCAGCCCCACAAGTCTCCAAGACATCCGCACTCCTCCAATTCTGGCCTCTTGTACTAATTGCTCCTTCATTCATCGTCTCTCTACCCTTCTTCCCTCTTTTAAGATGGTCCTCTTAACCTACCTCTTTGACTAAAAGTTTGGTCATCTGTCCTACTATCTCCGTTTGTGACACATTATCAGGCTTTTACAACACTGCTGTGAAGCACCTTGGGATATTTAGCTATGTTAAATGCAAGTTGTTGTTGTTGCTGTTTGGCATTGAATTTCCCAAAGGCTTTTCCTGAATGAGCAACACTTCTTTCCCGTGTTACTGCCTCTCCCCCAAGGGTGTTGACTGTTAGTGGGAGTCAGGAGGGGGTGGGGTATGAGGAGGCATCACATCAGGGTTGAGAGCAGGGCTTACGAACCAGGCATTTGTTTCCCTATCCTTGTATGTTGAAATGGGATGCTGTGTCACACAGGCCTGGAAGGTCCCAGGATCACTGGCACGGCAATAGCTGATCAGAAGCGGACCACTGGTAAGAGAAAGCTCGGTCTTCACTTCACTGCTCTTAAATTTGGAATGAAAATACAGGCCCAGGTTCTCAATGGTTCCCTAATACCACCTGCTGCAACAGCGTCTGTATTAAGCATTTAACCTTGGTGAGGTAACCTTCTCCTTCAAAAATGATAACTTACTTGCCATGTATTTTCACACTGATGGCCACTTGGCCAAATTGGTTTGTGAGCAACTGGCACCCGTCAGAATAAATCCAAGGAAGGAGTCAACAGCTTCATCAGAGGAGGGGTGGGACCCGGGGAGAAAACTGCTGGAGGAAATTCTGAAAGCCAGCTACCAGATGAGAAAGTTGCCCCCAGTCGCTTCAGCTGTTGGACGTTTTAGATTCCAGTTCACACCAGTCCTCTCCAAATTAAGTCAATATCCCAAAAGCTGTCAATACAGGTCAACAGAACTAAAAGCAGTTCTTTAAATATCGACGGGTCCATAGGCTACAAAGAATTTTTTCCTCGTCAACTCAGTTCCAACTCACTGGTATTGTTGGCTTTATGAGCTGGCGATTGGAATGGTAACTGTCAGAGCGAGCTGTCCCTCATACAGTCAGCAGCAACTTCTCCCCTGAACCACGCCACAGACTTGAGCACAGACTCCAGGCTGCCCACTCCTGTGCCGTGCTGAGGGAGGAGCTGTCTCCTTGGATGAGATGTTAAACCGTCTGTCCCTCTCATAAAAAAACCCATGGCACTATTTTATTTGTTAATGGGATGCGAGCATCGCTGGCCAGGCCAACTATTTACTGCCTGTCCCTAGTGGCCCTTGTTCAGAGACCATTTAAGAGCCAACCACATTGCTGTGGGTCTGGAGTCACATGCAAGTCAGACCAGGTGAGGATGGCAGATTTCCTTCCCTGAAGGACGTTGGTGAACCAGATGGGTTTTTAAGCAACGATGGCTTTGTGACCATCATTAGACTTTTAATTCCACATTTTTATTCAATTCAAATTCCATCACCTGCTGTGGTGGGATTCAAACCCGGAGTCCCCAGAGCATTACCCTGGGTCTCGGGATTACCAGCCCAGTGACAACGCCACCACCTCCCCATATTTCGAGGAACAGCAGGGAAGTTCTCCCCGGTGTCCTGTCTAATATTTATCCCTCAACCAACATCACAAAAACAGGTTCTTTGGTCATTATCACACTGCTGTTAGTGGGAGCTTGCTGTGCGAAAATTGGCTGCCGTGTTTTCCACAGTACTTTGGCGACCATGGCCTGAATTTTCCCGTCGGCGATTTGGGGGTGGCGCCGAGGGGAAAATGACGCGGGATGATGTCAGGAGGAATCCCCCGACATCATCCCGGTCCCTTTAAATCTTCAGGAAGGCGGGTGGACAGCGAGATCAGCCGCCCGCCCGCCGACCAGTCAATGGCCAATTGAGGCCATTGGCAGAGTAATTACGATAATTAAACACCCTGCCCGTCCAACCTTAAGGCTGGTGGGTAGGCCAGGAGACCCAGCGGGCTCCTGATGATACGGGAACCTCATCCGCCGGCGCATAGCACTTCCTGTTGGAGATGCCGCTGGGCGGGCCTTAATTGGCCAACCCACTCAAAATGGTGCCCCCCCCCCACCCCCGTTTCATTGGCGGGGGTCGGCTGTCTGCCCACTGCCAAGCTGGTGGGGCCCGCATGCCCACTGAGGGCAAAATTCTGCCCCACGTTCCCAAAGTGCTTCATTTGCTGTAAAGCGCTTTGGAACACTCACAGGTTGCAAAAGGCTCGATAGAAATTCAACCCTTTCCTTTTTACTTCATCCACAGACGTTCCTTCCGGAGTTTTGGATGGACCTATGGGCAGCCTTCAAAAAAATAATCACGCTGCACGGGTGGAAGTCTGGCAGAGCTCTCGCTGGTGGCATCCAGAGATGACCCAGCTGGCATTTCCAGGGGACCTGGAGCGGTGGGGGGGGCAGTGGTGAGGGGGAACCACTACAGCCCCTCAAGCCTGCTTCTCTGACATTCAGTTGGATCATGACTGATCAGTACCCTACCTCCAACCTAACCCCCTTGGTCCTGTAACCCTTAACACCCTCAGCCAACGCAAAGCTATCAACCTCAGTTTTGAAACTTTCAACGGACCTCCAGCTTCAGTTCATTGTTTGGGGCGGGGGGGGGTGTTGTAGGGTGGGGTTGTGGGGGCGGTGGTGTGGAATGTAGTGTTCCAGATATCCAGTGACCTTTGTGTGAAGAAGTGCTTCCTGACATCACTCCCAAAGGCCCTGGTTCTAATTTTCAGGTTCTGTGCTCCTGTTCTGGACTTCCCCCCCACCCCCCCTCCCTTCCCCCACTACCAGAGGAAATACTTTCTCTCTCTCTCTCTCTCTCTCTCTCTCTATCCTATTAGCTCTTTTAATCATCTTAAACACTTTGGTCAGATCACCCCTCAATCATCTACACTCCAGGGAATACAAGACTAGCCTATGCCACCTGTGAAAGTGTATGGATATTAAGCTTAATTATTGAAAAAGCAATATATTTTAAGTTGCCATCATCCTTCTTACAGTGAAGGTCAGCCAAACAGTATCACAAATCCTATTTCAATCCCTACAACACTTACATTTTTATGTTTCAGCCAAAATTGGGAATAATTCCTCTCTTCGCTGTTGAGTATCTCAAGCACTTATGACACACCATTACTCCTCCCCCACCTCTTGACCTCTAACTGTTGAACTTAGCTACAGGGGGATTTATAGGCTCAGTGAAGCTACATAATCAACAGATTTACGTGTGGAACAAGCACTTACCAAACTCTCAAAGAACAGAAGCAAGTCTGTGTCGCTTTTCCATTTAAAAAGAGATTTAAATGGAATTTATACTTTCAAAAGGACTGCGTAGTTTAATATAAGTAGGTTAAGCATGTTAGCTAAGAAAGGAATAATACTGTGCATGTGTGTATGTTTTGTGTGTGTCTGAGTGAGTGTTTGTGTGTGTGCGAGTGTGTATTTGAGTGTGTGTATGTGTGTATGTGTGATTGTGAGTGTGTTTGTTTCAGTGAGTGTGTCTGCGTGAGTGTATGTGTTTCAGTGTGTGTGTGTGCATGAGTGTGTGTGTGCGCATATATGTGTGTGTGTTACAGTGAGTGCGCGTGTGTGTGTGTGTGTTTAAGTGAGCGAGTGTGTATGTGAGTGAGTGTATGTGTGAGTGAATGTATGTGTGTGTGTGAGAGAGAGTGAATGAGTGAGTGAGTGTGTGTGAGTGAGTGTGTGTGAGTGAGTGAGTGAGTGAGAGTGAGTGAGTGTGTGAGTGTGTGTGTGAGTGTGTGTGTGTGTGAGTGTGTGTGTGTGTGTGAGTGTGTGTGTGTGAGTGTGGGTGTGTGTGTGAGAGTGTGTGTGAGTGTGAGTGTGTGTGTGTGAGTGCGCATATATGTGTGTGTGTTTCAGTGAGTGCGTGTGTGTGTGTGTTTAAGTGAGCAAGTGTGTGTG